>NC_133621.1:145000-146355 GCF_048593235.1 Sminthopsis crassicaudata | reverse complement strand
GTGACCTCCCGGTCGTGCATGTCCAGGACCCGCAGAGCGCAGGCGTCCAGGCCCACGATGACGCCCACCGTGCTGGGGCTCAGCTGCACCAGCTCCCTCCAGCGGTGCCGGCCCCACACGTCCTCCGGGGCCGCCGTGTCCGGGCACAGCCGCAGGTCCCCGGGGAGCACGTGGAGCTCCTCGCGGCCCAGGTCGGACAGGAGCAGGACAAAGTCGGGGCTCCACTCTGAGGACGAAGCCGGTGGTGCCCCGGTAGCGGCCCGCCAGCACCTGGACGTGCTCCCCCGCCTCGAAGTGCTTGCTCAGCTCCCCGGCGGCCATCTGGCAGCGGCTCCCCGGAGCAGCTCGTGCTCGGGCATGATGGTGACCTGGGGGCCGCTCACGCCCAGCACCCGGTCCCGCAGCTGGATGAGCTCGCCCGCGCTCACCCGCACCCTGTCTCGCCCCGTCTTTGTAGTCCACAACGCAGCTCGAGCTCCTGCAGGGCTTCGGGGCGCTCCTGGAAGTGCTGCAAGCTCGGACAGCGCCGGGCCCTGTCGCCCTCCCAGACCAGGGCCGAAGGGGGGAAGGTCTTGAAGAGGAAGCCCTCGGGGCTGTAGCGGTCCCCCCAGGAAGAGGAGGAAGTCTCCGTCCCTGCCCAGCTTTTCCTCCCAGGGCTCGGATCTTCTGGGCGTCCAGGAGCTTCGGGGGCGGCCTGGGGCGCCCTCTTCCTCTTGCCCGAGCCTGGGGGTCGGGCCCCGCGGGGCCGGGAGCAGGCTGTAGTCCGAGGCGAGGGATCATCTTGAGGAAGACCGAGGCGTGTGCCGGGCTCGGAGCGGGTCACCTGAGCGAGGTCATCCTTGTAGAGGCCCGCCCTGACACGCACCCAGCTCCCGGGCTGCAGGCTGGGGGCCCTGGCGGCGCAGCACCCTCAGCACGTCGGGCATCTCCTCCAGGGGCACCGGCTTCGGGGCCCGGGAGCCCTGGCGCAGGCTGGCCACGCCCCGGATGGCGTCCAGTACGTGGCCGAGCTTGTGGGCCTCCCACATAGACGTAGCCCTTGAGGTAGCGGGGAGCCACCACGGACTGGATCTGCAGGGGGCTGGCGCTGCTCGCGGGAGGCCGCGAACTTGCGCAGGAGCGTCAGGGCCGCGGCCCTTTTCCTGCCGGGACTTGCACTTGACCATCCACAGCCTGGGGTCCCGCAGGCCCGGGAGCAGCCGCTGCTGGCAGATGGGGTCGGGCGGCTGCCCGCGGGGCTCCGCGCCCGGCCTCCCTGCATGCAGGCCTGGTGTATTTCCTGCAGGAAATACTGGGCCAAGCCTCCTCCTCCCGCTCAGCCCTCCAGGCGTTCTGGAGGCGCCGCGCCCCGGAGC
>NC_133621.1:0-140000 GCF_048593235.1 Sminthopsis crassicaudata | reverse complement strand
CATTGCAAATCCATTCATATCCTCCAACATCATGACTGCTATCAAAACCACCAGTGAAGTTTCCACCACCGCTAGTTATTATTTACACTAAAATAACTTCTATGGTTATCAGCAAAATTTCTAGAAGCACTACAGTGTCTGACTAAGCAAAGCACTGAGCATATATATGTATGTGTATATATATGTGTATATATATATATGTGTGTATATATATATATATATACACATATATGTATATATAGTTAAACCATATGAATTAAACTATCAAAAATATTTTTCTGAATTAGGAAAAAATAATGAAATTTATTTAGAAGAAAAAAGTAAAGAATATAAAAGGAATCAATGAAAAATATAAAGAAAGGATATTTCAGTTAATATAAGAAAAATATTTTGCAAGGAATTTTGTCTTATACCAAGAGGAGGACAAGCCAAGTTATGATTATTAATAATTTTTTAAATTATCAAAAGCTATATGTTTATGTGCTTTATGCTTTTCAATCTTAGTTTGCATCTGGCATAGCCTGAAATAATCAGACAATGATAAAGTGTTTACTTTGTCTGTAAAGTCTATCCAAAAGAAAAAAAAATGGGGTTATTCTTGGTTAATTGACAATGACAAAATTAATAATTTAATTTTTTTCCTTTTTTAAACAGAATGTCTCTCCAGTCCTATCAATATGTACCTTTGTGTTGGAACAATCTGTATATGTCCGAGCTCTCCAGGAGATGCTGGCCAACACCATGGAGAAAGCAGAAGGGGCAAGTACTCAAGTCCATGTAAAATGTTAATATAAAATGAACTTAGCCACCAAATAATCAACTAATCTATTTATTTTACAGGTATAACCACATTCTAGAATTTTCTTTTAATATATTAAGGCAATGTCTTTAGTCATTTCTTCAAATGTATTTTAAATTTTCTTTAGCTAAATTATTGCCATGATAGATTTCAGAACTATAAAAACTTCAATATTGCATTGATTCATTGGGAAATTCTTTGTCATTGAAATATATTCTAATGATTGATACCAGCATTTTTATTATGATTTAACGTTATACATATTTTCAGTGTTTAAAAAAAACCCACTGTTAACAACAGTTTATGTGTGTTGCTAACTGCTTTGTGTGACCACATTTCATTATCATTTGTTTTATTCTGAATTATTTTTAGCTTTGTAATAAAATTGCATAGTACAATCATATATATTATTTGGAATGCAAAGGTAGTGGAGATAATATAAAAGCCGAAGCTCTGTTGTAGTTTTGCAAACAGATATTCCTTTAATTATTCTTTTTAAAACTGGCCTGTTTAGTGACAATGATCATATCTTCCCTTAACTTTTTCTAGATTTTTTTCCTAATTATGTAAATGTTAGAGGAGACTGAATGTGAAATTTAGAATCAGGAAGATCTGAGTTCAAATACTGTCTTATACACTGACTTTGAGAACCTGTCAAGTCATCATTCTCAGACTGAGTTTTTCATCTGTAAATGAGATAATAAGACTTATCCAATAGGGTTATTGTAAGACTCAAGTGAGATATTATAGGTGATGCTGTTTGCTGTTAACAGGGTAAAATTTTCATTTGATGTTATGTAATTATTGTTATTATCCCGAAATTACCTATTTGTGACTATTCCTTAAAACTCACAGTTAAACAAGTTTTAAAATAAATGTTGTGCACATGGCTTAAGCAAAAATGTATAGTTATTCTAGTTATGAAATTGAAAATTATATATACTATAGAGACGAACATTTTTACTAACAAATTCAGATAGACTTGTTCTTTCATTCATGAGGATATGCCCCCAATCTTTGCTTGTTGCTATGGTTGTGTAATTACTGTCCATGTCTTCCCATATTTGCTGCATGGGTTTAGAAAATATGTGAAAACCCTTCTTTCTTTTTTCTTGATATCTCTCTCAGAGAGTCATTAGTCTCCACTTGTCAAATTCTAACTTCAATGACCTTTTGTAGCTCCTTTTCCATTTTTAAGGATGTTTTTTCCATCAATTCTTGAGAATCTCTTTCCATTTGACCAATTCTGCTTTTCAAGCAATTGTTTTTTTCTAAGATGTTTACTCTTTTTTTTCCCCATAATTCTCTTGCATCCTTCTCATTTCTTTACCGAATTTTTAGCTATTTCTTTTATATGATTTTTAAGCTTCTTTTTGAGTTGTTCCATGAAATCTTTCTGGCTTCAAGACCACTTCCCATTTTCCTTTGGGGTTTTGCTCATGGGTGTTTTAACATTGTCCTTTTCTCAATTTGTGAATTGATCTTCCCTGTCATCATAATAAGTTTTTATGGACAGATTCTTATTTTTTAGTTGAAGTTGATATGAGTAACTATTTCCTATTTGTAAGTAAAATCGGGTTCATTACAAAAACTCCAGAAAACTGGAATTCCTCAAGGTTGCACCAATAGGCATTATCTGAGATAGAATTTTAACACATGTCTCTGTGTTCAAATATATATTAGAATATTGAATTATAAATGTTTGGAGAAGGTAAAAGGACACCAGGATTAATAGATTTCTTTTTCAAAAGTGAGCTGTCAAAGATCCTAAACTGGGGGTGTAGCCCCTCTCACTGCCTCAAACCTGGAAGTGCTAATTATAAAATTTTCATAGTGCCTGATTAAAAGAGTATTCTATACCTTGCAATATTATTACATTTTTAACAATTTATTTTTAATTTTAACAATTTATTTTAAATGGACTCAAATGAGATTTATTTGCAGAATTGTGAATTCTGTTAGCTTAATTCAGACTGCCAAAAATTTACATTTGAAACAATGAAAAACAAAATCCAATATTTAAACAGTTAGAAAAATATGAATGTATCAATCAAAGGAAATTCAGAAAGGAGATTGAAATTCTCTTCTCCATTTCCCCAAGTATGCTGAAACATTTTAAATAGATAGTATCTTTCTAGTTAGAGGTATTAATGCTTCAGAACTTTTCCTCTTTGCTTTTTAATCATGCGTTTAGATTTCTGTGAGTCAAAAAAAAAAATTAAAAAAAAGATTTCTACGAGTCAAACAACTATCAGCTAAGTTAATCTTAGTTTTGGTTACTTGTAAATTTTAAGTCTGATGTTAAAGTATAATGATCCATTGAAGTTAACAAATCTAAATAAATCAAGGATAAGTTATTACTTGGATTGATATTTAAGAAACAAAAATTGATGAAATGTTTTATGTTGTAGTTAATAACTTTTCTATTGTAGTCAATGTTTTCTGGGATATAGCATTCTTATAGACAATTTTGCTTATATCCGAATACAGGATTTTTAAATTTAAATTAACCCCCTTTTATCAATCTTTATTTCCACTGTTGTGTATAATTCAATTTTCCTAAAATGCGTCATTCTAATTTTTGGAGATCTTTCATAAAACTAATATGTAAACAGTATAATATTTAGAAAGTATCTGGAAGGATCAGAAAAGATATTTTATAGAAAAGCTCTCTGATATTCTAAATTGCAATAGAATGTTTGGAAAGTATAGCAACTTATAGGGATGTTGCTAGGTTTTTCTTTTTCAAAATGTCTCTGCTTTTTCTTTGGCAATGAGTACTTAGTTAATCTGAACTAGAAAATGATTTGCAATTTCAATCAGTGTTCAAAATGTCAAGTAGTATTATTGTTATTGCATTGTTTTTAAAAATCAGTTCAAAGGAGTAATGAGTCCAATGTGTGCTAACCCAGAGTTTTAAAAAGCCACGTCCCAGCTGATATGCACTTGTCAATGCTGCCTTGATGCTTTTTTTCCTCCTTTATGAGGATTTTCATTTTCTCTGTGTTTATTCTCCTTTTAGCCAAAAAATATTCCCTGCTCTCTGTTAAAAGCCATATTATTTCTAACCTCATCTGAATTGTATTCTTCAGAATCATAGTCTACTCTGTTTATCTTCATGGAATTCCTGAACAAGATGTATACAACATGTCTGAGGATCTAATTTGGTCCTCACTTATTTATTTCCCAAGGAGCAATTCTATTATTGCCAATATGTCTCCCATTTTTTGTAGGAAATTGAAACAAATAGGGACTGACCATTCACTTTGGGACATTAAATTTGATCAGTATAACTTAAACACAGTTCTAAACTATAGGCAATTAAAACCCCATGGTTAGAAAAGAAAGAGCCTGTTTATGGAAAAAGTCTATTTTATGGTATAATGGAGGCAGTTCAATGGCATATTCCTTTTATCACAGAAATTGGTCATGAATATAAACATGTAAGGATGAACAAACACCTATTTCTTTATTTCTAGTATCTCTGCTGTCTTTTCATCTCCTTATCTTCAAAAGATAAACTGGCATTTGATGTTAGGTTACAAGAAGACACAACAGGTGAGCTGTGTTTTGGGTCAATTTTTAACAAGATGCTTTCTGGGATTAGATAAGAATAAATTATGGGACATGATATGATACATTAGATGAATATGTGTCATTTATATGTGATAGTCCTTTTAGTCATGGATTGCTTTTAGCAAAAGTAGAGGATTTAGAATTAATTCACAGCTATCATCATTCCTTTCCCTTTTATGTATTCAAACCTGCTTTTTCTTAGGTTTGAGAATGAAATATCATTCTGCATTGCTTCCCAATAGTCAATTTTTATAATGGCATGTGAAATTACATTTAGTCTTTCATTTATTTTTACTTCCATTCAAATAAGATAATATTTGTAAAACACTTAGGACAAATAGTAGATACTTCATAAATGCTTTTTCTTCTCCTTCTATTACCTTTCCTTTTTAAAATTCATTCAATTATTCATCCACTCAGTCATCTATTTGGTCCCATCATCCCTAAATATAATGAAACTGTAGATCCATTGAATACATGGTGAATTTATGGCTTTGTTTTCCCATTTTCTATTCCTCTCTAAATGATGAGACCATCAGCCTGTCTTACCACATTTTTCATTTTTGTTCAGGAGACTTTAATTATATGGTATCCAGAATTTCTTTTATTTTGGCCCTTTAATTTATCTTCTCTGATGAGTAAAAACAATCATGTTTTATCTGTTTAGTCTCTATTAAGAAAATTTTTTTAAAAATTACTCTTTAAAGAATAAATGTTGGCTCCACAGTTAGTGATCCTGATGTACAATAATGTCTGATAAGAAAGTTCTCTGAATTGGCAGGCTCTTAGGTAAAGGAAAGCATGAGGATTGTAAAAGGAAAACTCCTGTGTTCTATTTCTGGCTTCTTTTCTATAGATTATAAAATGTGAACATAGATTAAATAGGCAATGTAAAAATATTTTGGAAAATTGAGAAAGCTGCATCATTTCACCATTCATTTCACTAATTCAATAATGTAAATAACTAGATATTGATATTCTTCAGTTTTGAGGTATCCAGAATATCCAATTATTTATGATGATTTAAGGAAAAAATACGAGAATTCTCATTTATTTTATTGAATCTCAGGTTTATTTCTACCTCTCATTCCATCCCCAAATTCTTATTTCAGTTTAATATAAATATATTAGTATAAAAGCTGATGAGAGAGATTAATATAAAAGCATAGATTATTTAAAACAAAAAAATTCTGCTATCCAACTGATTTATTTGCATTGCTTAAAGAAGTATAAATTTACCTCTATATTTCTCATGTTTTTAAAATTTAATTTCCATTTGGCTCAATGACAGAGAATTTTAATAGATAAAACTTAATGGATATTGTGCCTTGTCTAAAAAAGAGCTTAAGGGGAAAATAACATTTTGTCCAGTCCTCATACACAACTCATTTGCAAAAAATATTTTAATTATGATGATTAAAGGAAATGTTATTTTTTTACATGAAATGTTACTTTGTACTTTCTTAAATATGTTAGTGAGAAAGCATTATCGGATTGAGCTTGAAAATTTATATATGGGGTAGTTAGGTGGTGCACTGGATAGAGCACCAGCCCTGAAATCAAGAGGACCTCAGTTCAAATTTGACCTCAGACATTTAACATTTCCTAGCTATGTGAACCTGGGCAAGTCACTTAACCCAATTGCCTCAAACAAACAATAAATAAATTTTATGTCTTAAATTAATGAAATTTGCAAAAACTTAAAAAGAGCTAATTCTCAGTGTTTCTCTTTAGACCTTTTCTATTTCTCTTAAGGGTAGTACCACCAGTCTTCCAGTTGCCCAGATTTGTGACATTAATATCACCTAACACATATCATTTACTCTTAACCCATGTGTCCATTCATTTACAAAATCTTATCATTTTTACCTCTTCAACATCTCTTACATCATCCCTTTCTTTAGGCTCAAATGACTCCCTTCTCACTTCAGGTTTTTGTCACATATGGCTATCAGTATGATAGCCTCCTTTTTTTTTTTTTTTTTTTTTTTTTGCTTGCTTTAGTTCCTCTCTTATCAATCCCATCTCCAACCATTGATTTTCCTTAAAAGGTCCGACTGTGTCATTCCCCTATAATTAGTAAGCGACAGTAGCTTTATTCCCATTTATGACCTTTTATGACCCTGTTATGAACATGGGAAATAGTCCTTCTTTGCTATTCCCATATAGCAGTCCATTTCCTTTCTCATTGACATCACACTAGATGTTGCTCATAATTAGAATTCATTTTTCCTCTTCTCTACTTCTTAGAATTCTTAGAGTTCTTTAGTTTAATCTTAATTGTTAAATTCTGAATGAAACCTTTTCTGATTTCAGCAGCTGCTAGTGATTCTTTTCTCTTTTTTTCTACAGATAATGGGGAACAACAATTAGGATTGTACTATCGCCTTAAAACAGTGAATAATATGGAATGAGATTCTTTTTAAATAGTATTTTTCCCACTTTCACATTAAGAAAAAAATTAGCATTCATTTTTCTAAATTTTCTTACCTCCTCTCCCTTCTTCCAAAGCTGTTAGCCAGCATGATATAGTTTATACATATGCTAGCATGTAAAACATATTTTCATAGTAATCATTATTGTGAAAGAAAAATAGATCAAAAGGAAAAAAACACAAAGAATAAGTTAAAAAAAAACTTGCTTTTATTTGAATTCAGAGTCTATCAGTTCTTTATCTGGCTATGTGTAGCATTTTCCTTTTTGTAAGTCCTTTGACCTTTTCTTGGATCATTGTGCTTCTGAGAAAAACTGAGTTAATCATGGTTTTTCATCAGACAGTTTTTCTAAGGAATGAGATATTCTAAAATCTAAAACAAAAAAGTTTACAATTAAGAATAATTTACCCAGAAAATATATTATAATCTGAAATAAAAACTGGATAATGAATAAAAATCTGTAGCCAGCCATGAAGTCAAGTGAAGCAATGTTAACAATAAGGCTAGCAAAGGAGATGGAATTCCAGATGAGTTATTTGTAACTAATCTAAAAGATGATGATGTTCAAGTTTCTATATTCGACATGGCAGCAAATTTGGAAAACACAACAGTGAACACTGGATTGGAAAACATCAGTTTACATCCCAATCCTAAAGAAAGTCAATAGCAAGGAATGTTCAAATTACTGATCAATTCCACTTATTTCACACCCCAGCAAGATCATGCTGAGGATTCTGCCCCCTAGGCTTCTGCAATATGCAAACCGAGAATTACCACAAAAGCAAGTTTTGAAGGGGCAGAAGATTGATTTTATCTTCATTGATTACCACATTAAAGCCTTTGACTATGTGGATTACAACAAAAAATGGCAAGTCCTTCAAAGAGATGGTACTATCAAATGATCTTACTAGTCTTCTGAGGAACCTGTATGTAGGACTAGAAGCAACAGTTAGAACAATTGATTGGTTTAAGATTGGAAAAGGAGGCTGAATATTATCACCATATTCATTTAACTTAAATGCATAGTGTATCCTGAACATGCAGGCTGGATAAATCAAAAATTGGAATTAAAGTTATTATTATTTGATATCCCAATGATTTGTGAAACATTTCTCTCAATTCAGGTTATATTCCCTATATAAATTTATATATCTCCATTCCCCTCCCACAATAATAATTTGTAAGATGTATGGTAAAATCTGCATTTTGTAGACATTCTTTTCCTGATGGTCAAAATAAATTTTCCTATACAAAAATAAAATGAGATCAGCTTTACCTGACTTGTTCTTTATAAAACTATAGTAGTACTTTGTTTTCCCAGAAAATCAAATTAAATATTCCTCCTAAAGTCAAATATCAATTACAATGAATTATTTTCATCAATTTTTGTCCAGTTTGATTTTCTAGCCACCATCTGTGTTCCTGCACACATCTTTTAGTGTCAATATTCCTTAGACACATTTGAGGTCAGCAAAAAATGTAAACCATAATATTTGTTCCAGTAAATCCCATTTTACCTACCATCAGGCCCTTGTTATAAAATTCTATTATAATAAGATCTTCTAGTAGTCTAGTAACAAAACTTCCTGATGTAAGACCTGAAATTGACCCATGTTGTATAAAAGTTTATGCATGAGAGGATTAATTCCCTGATGTGCTATCATTTTGGTCATAAATTAATATTTTCAGTTTTTCTTTCTAAACCTTTCATTTTTTCTTGTAAATTTATTTATTTTGATATACATTGCTTTATGAATCATGTTGAGAAAGAGAAATCAGAGCAAAAGGGAAAAAAACATGAGAGAAAAAAATCAGAAAAAAAGTAAACATAGCATGTGTTGATTTACTTTCAGTTTCCTTAGTTCTTTTTCTGAGTGTAGATGGCATTTTCTGTTCAAAGTCTATTGGGATTACCTTAGATAAACTTTTAAAAGAATCAGCTGACACTGTCACATGGTTTGACTAGACAAACTTTTTTTTTTTTTAAAGAATTAGAAAATCCAGTTCGAGTACTAATAGTAGAGAACTTAGAACCAACTCATAACTACTATGTGGAAAAATATAAGAATATATGCTCCATTGTCAGTTGTGTTGTCTATGTCTATGAAAGCAAATGTGTTAAAATTACTTAAAAGTGAGGCTTTCATAAGCACAACTGAATACCATGATTTTAGTAAAAAAAATTAGGGCTGGTATTATTTGAAATTTATTTGCGTTTTACTTGTCTTTTTTATCTGCTTCATAATTGTTTATGTTCATATGGCACTTTGTGTTTACAAATTATTTAGGATACTTCAACTCATTTAATTCTATTTTCCTTGCTCTATTTTGTAGACGATATGATATTTGAAGAGGAAATAATTTCCCCAATATCAAACAGTTTTGCTTGTTCTTTAACTCTCTCATCCTCCTTTCTAATCTCCTTTTTGTCACATTACATTGGTTGAAATATTCAGCTGTCCCTCTACTAGAAGAATGCCCTCCAAATGACTACAATGAAGATATTATATGTGAAATTACATACCTGAAAACCTTAACAATCACCAAGTCTCACTTATACTTTTTATAAAGGAGAAAGCTGAGGCTCATTCATTCAAAGGAAAGAAATGCTTTAGAGTTACTTTTAATCACCACTCACACTGACTAGCAATGTCCCAGGAACTGGCCATTATATTTCCTCAGGCTTCTGGATAAGTGTTGGGAAATGCTATTTTGCACTCTCTCTCTCTGTTTTACTCTGAGATATAGAGCTCATCTTTTTTCCTGGAATAGATCAACACGGATTTTACAGTGACCAGTGGGTTGCCTTTTTACGATAATTCATAGCTGTCCAGTCAAAGGATATGGTTAAGTACTGACTTTAAAAGGACTTGGGGATTGGTTTTGTTTTTGATAAAATAAAGTAATCCAACCCTTTTTCTCCTCCTAAAAAAGTAACTCCCTTTTTTTGCATTTGCCTTTACGTTTCCAAGGTAGAATAGATATGTATGTACTAAGAACAGTGTCTTCCAGATCTCAGGTTAGTGAGTAGCCTTTTTTACATGTTTGAATGACTCCCAAACTGCATGAATGAATGCATTTTTTTTTTTTTTTAATTTGCAGGTTCTCTAGAGCTCGAGTTCATATCCTGTGGTAAGTCAGAAAACTACATATAGTACTACACAGGAAAAGGTTTCTCAGTGAATCTTTTACAAAGTCAAGATCTTCCATCCTTTGTAAGTGTGAGACTTAGATCATAAAGGATCCTGCATTCTCACTGGGGCTACTTCTCCCTTCTTTGTCACTGCTGTTCTTACTACATTTGTAGGAGCCCCGCTCTATTTCCTGAGTCTCTGTTTGTGCTCAGAAGCTCCACAATTCCATGAGCTTCCAATCTCTACTTTTGCAGCTGGCCTCTATCTTGGGATGAAAACATCCTCCGGTGGACCAAAGGAACTTTTATATAAAATAGTTTGGAGAATGATTTAAAAGTGATTTAGATGAGTGACTTCATGCAAGAGAGATATAGGAAGAACCAGCAGGATCGGAACAGACTATAATATAGACCTTGATAGAATGTAAACTCCTAAAAATTATTAACAAGCTGATTTTAGATAGGCCTGGAAAGATTTACTGGAACTAATGCTGAATAACACAAGCAGTATCAGGAGTACATTGTACATAGTAACAGCAAGGTTGTGTGATGATCAACTATGAAAGACTTGGTTCTTCTCAGTGATTCAATGATTCAAAGCAATCCCAATAAACTTGGATAGAAAACACCATCTGCATCCAGAAAAAGAACTATGGAGATTGATAGTAAATCAACACTTGCTATGTTAAAAGAGAGAGAGAAAGAGAGAGAAGAGAGAGAGAGAGAGAGAGAGAGAGAGAGAGAGAGAGAGAGAGAGAGAGAGAGAGAGAGAGAGAGAGAGAGAGATTTAGAGCTCATTCAATAGTGATTATAAATATTTTCAGATATGCAATTTGATTTAATGAACAGAGCTAGCCCAGGGCTCTTGGGCTAATGTTTGGAGCTAAGGCAGGCATTAAAGTTACATTCTAATGAGATTACCATCTGAACACCTATCTTTCTATGTATAAATAGACTTTTGGTGGGTGATGTTATAATTTTCTCTGTATTGTCTTGATCATATTTTTCTTTGTATCTATATGCATTCACACTTAGCTCCATGCTTTGGTCTCCTCTTCAGGCCCAGGAAGAAGAGATTCTTCCACTTAAATAGCATCCAAGTCTGTCACCAAGAAAGCTAGAAACTGATTCACAACTAAGAAATAGTCATTGTCAGCAAACCTAGCACCCTCCCCCTCCTTCCTCATCCCCTGCAGTGGAAAGTTGGTGAGTCTTCAGGAGATTCAGATCAACTATTCTATGGCCTGGCTTTGTTTGGCCTTGGTCGCTGCTGCTGCTGCTAGAAAGGTTGTTTTTCTAATGTTGTAATTTATGTGTCCTCATCAATATGTTCACCTCCCCACCTTGTCTACCATGATTATCAGTTGATATTTAGTGGACTTCATTAATATTTAGAAAGGTGGCTATATTCCAAGATGGCATAGTGAGATATTTTTTGTGTAGTACTTTCCTGTTACTCTATTCAGATTCCTGGGGACTGTGACCTCAAACATAGAGAGTATATTTGGTAAAGAGATTACATCCCTGGAAGTTCTTTTTTTTCATCCTCAAGATACAAAAGTTTTTTTGTTTCTTTGTTTGTTTTTTTCATTAAGTATTTTTTAAATATTAAATATTTGTTTTTATTTTTTAAGTTAATTTGATTTTATCTTGGGCTGTTTGTAGACCTTTAAATCTGTGACCAGTCTATTCTTGGTTACTAATATATCATTACTATCTGCTGTTGTATGGAAACCACTAAGATGCTGATGGAAGATAGAATATCATAAATTTTTCTAACACTCCGAAAGTTTCAAATTTCATTTTCAGCCAAAGGATAAAGTAGATTTATTTGGGAAATCACACTTAGTGGCTCAAGATTTGTTCTTGCCTGATAAATTATCAGTATTAAAGGGATGGAGTAATTGTAGCCTTATATAAGCAATAGGTAGAGAAAATAAATGACTTTCTAAGTTATTAACAGATTCTTATTGGCAGATATGAAGAATAATCTTTTGTCACATCTTTCTTAATCCCTTTAACTTTTGAATTCTTTCTATTTTGTGGCTCCTCCTGCCTGCAAACACTTAACTAGGGCTCCTCATGTTTGATTTTTTGTCTTTGCACACTCATTTCTGTAATGTAGTTTTTCATCATCTGTACTTCAAGGAGTCCCTGATTTCCTTGAAAACTTTCTTGAGTCACCATCTGTGTAAGGACTCTTTTGATTCCCCAACTTATTGTGTTTTCATTCCTCCCACATTCCCCATATGTATTTTGTTTTTAATTACTTCTATTGATGTTGTCTCCTCTTATAAATTTAAAGCTTATTTAGGTCAGGGGATATATGCTTTTATCATTTTATATCCAGCATTTACTAGCTGGGGAAGATATTCAAAATGCAAGAGTCATTTACCTTTAAGGTACACTAGATTTCACCTGATTCTTGTGTGTGTGTGCTTTTTTGTATAGATGGGCCTTCATACCTATCAGGCTCATATAGAAATGTGCCTTATAAGAATTATCTGAATTGAATTTCCTTTCCATAGCATGAAACTATTTTGTTTGACCAACTTAATGAATGAAACACTTCCATGAAATTCTAAAACTTTCATGAAATAAGCAGAATTATAAAGGGACTTTCGATCCAAGGGCTTTTTAAAACATGGAATTACCAAACCCCTTCTACCTCATAACAGTCTCCTTGTTCTAGATGTTTTTAGTGATCTTTCTTCTAAATAGTCTAATCTTTTCTGCCTAAAGGTTGTCTGTTGCTTTTCCTAATAATAATGAATGTAATAGAATAATAAATGTTCTCTATATGCCTCTGTCATGGTTCTAAGAACCAAAGAAAGGATGATACTTAATTCTTATTTTTCATTACACATAGGCTCCCACTATGCCTTTTGTGTAACAGCATTCATTTTAAGATTTGTTTATTTTTATAAATAATTATTTAAATTTTGCTTTGGATATAGATTTTTTTCCATTCTTTTTAATTCATTATAGAAGCTGCAGAAACTATGAAATAAATTCTGTTTTATGTATTTGTATATATACATATATTTAAAAGCACCTACTTTTGGGAATAATCTCTTCTTTCTGGTCTCTGTTTCCACATCTGTCAAATGAGAATGGTATGCTAGATGACCTCTCAAGTTCCATCTAGCATCAGATCAATGATTCTCCTCACCTATTTTATAGACTTTGTAAGTTTGGTTTGCTTTATTTGAAGTTTTCCTAAATTGTGGGACAGGTACAGAACACTAAATTTTCTATGAAACTTCTTGGCATTTAGGAAGTTAGGATGGAGATAACTAATCCCCCAATTGATTGGATACTATATAGCCATTGTAGTTATGGGATAGGCCCCTTTGTGGGTTGAAAACAATTTTCCACAAAGCAGTGTACAAATGATAGATAGAACAATATACGACACCTAGAGGGACTTTTCAGTCCATAACATTACAAGTGAAAGGTAAGTATGTTGGTAGCCTTGATAAATTCTTAATATATACTAAAGAAATAATAAAAACTTAGAGTTTGAATCTAGACCTCAAATTAAACCAGTAGGTGAAATACTTACACAAATCTTAATCTTTTCTGCAAAGGATAAAGCAAGTATGAGGCCAACAAGGATGAAGCTTAGCGTGATATGTTTAGAATAATATACTAGCATCCTAAAATTGAAATGAGAAAACCACATTTAGAGAAAATCAAACCTATGAAATACCAATTTGAATATATATTTTCGATATGGTAAAAATGGACAACAGTTGGGAAGATAGCCAAACAAATATCCATCCAATGTTAATTACATTCAGGATTTATCACCCCTAAGGCAGCTTTGGAAGAATAGCACTTCCTCATCAAAATGAAGGAAGAATATTCTTAGATGTATTCAGAGCATGTGATATTTATTAAAAATTTACATAAATACTTTTGGATCCGAGAATCCTCACTACTCAGGGCTTGTATCCACCCGTGTAATCAACAGATGTAACTTAATATGGCTTATCTTTGAATGAAGTCTATGAAATGGGTAACTAGATTTGAAAGGTGATCTATAGGGGGCAGCTAGGTGGCTCAGTGGATAGAGCACCAGCCCTGAATTCAGGAGGACCTGAGTTCAAATCTGGTCTCAGACACTTAACACTTCCTAGCTGTGTAACTGTGGGCAAGTCATTTTAACCCCAGCCTCAGGGAAAAAAAAAAAAAAAAAGGTGATCTATGGGTGCAATCCAAACAGGGTCTTTGCTAGAAATTCAGGATGTTAATTTTGTTTTTTTCTTTTTTTTATTATTAATTTTATAGTTATATTTTTTGACAGTACATATGTATGAGTAATTTTTTTATAACATTATCCCTTGTATTCATTTTTCCAAATATTCCCCTCCCTCCCTCTACTCCCTCCCCTAGATGACAGGCAATCCCATACATGTTACATGTGTTACAGTATAACCTAGATACAATATATGTGTATAAACCCAATTTTCTTGTTGCACGTTAAGAATTGGATTCCGAAGGTATATAAATAAGCTGGGTAGAAAGACAGTAATGCTAACAGTTTACATTCAATTCCCGTGTTCCTTCTCTGGGTGTAGTTGTTTCTGTCCATCATTGATCAACTGGAAGTGAGTTAGATCTTCTTTATGTTGAAGATATCCACTTCCATCAGAATACATCTTCATACAGCATTGTTGTTGAAGTGTATAATGATCTCCTGATTCTGCTCATTTCATTCAGCATCAGTTCATATAAGTCTCTCCAAACCTCTCTGTATTCATCCTGATGGTCATTTCTTACAGAGCAATAATATTCCATAACCTTCATATACCACAATTTACCCAACCATTCTCCAATTGATGGACATCCATTCATTTTCCAGTTTCTAGCCACTACAAAAAGGGCTGCCACAAACATTTTGGCACATACAGGTCCCTTTCACTTCTTTAGTATTTCTTTGGTATATAAGCCCAGTAGTAGCACTGTTGGATCAAAGGGTATGGACAGTTTGATAACTTTTTGGGCATAGTTCCAAATTGCTCTCCAGAATGGCTGGATTCTTTCAGGCCAACTCCACCAACAATGCATTAGTGTCCCAGTTTTCCCACATCCCCTCCAACATTCATCATTATTTGTTCCTGTCATCTTAGCCAGTCTGACAGGTGTGTAGTGGTATCTCAGAGTTGTCTTAATTTGCATTTCTGATCAATAGTGATTTGGAACACTCTTTCATATGAGTGAATATAGTTTCACTTTCATCATCTGAGTATTGTCTGTTCATATCCTTTGACCATTTATCAATTGGAGAATGGTTTGACTTGATAAGTTAATTTTCACCAGTAATTATAGAGAGTTTAGCCTTAAGGATCCCAGACTTATTGATAAATGCATATTTACATCATAGTGGTTAAAACTATGCACAATATTGCCACAGGCTGCAAAATATAATACCTTCTTAGTATGTAGAAAGACAGAATCAGCTGACTAGAATTCTATAGCAGAAACTTGCTGTCCTTTATCATCTCCCAGATAACAAAGCTGTACACTGCAAATACAAATCCCCCAAATCTTTAAGATTTCACAAAGTCAACTGGGGTCTGTACCACTGCAGACCAAAATGTTATCCACAACAGCCTAGACACTGAATCAGAAAAAAACAAACAAAAAAACAAACAAACAAAAAAACATAAGAATCTAAGATTTGTCACCTTACTGAATAATTATAATCTCCAAACAACATGGAATGAAAATGTCACCCAAATATAGAGACTTAAGAGAAGAAAGTACAGCCTGGGAAGAAGTCACAGTGTATATCATAACTGCCAGCCTGTCTCTAACTGAAACTATCCCAAAGATGCCTTTGGAGATGTATCGGAAAATGAGCTTTTAATTTTCATTAATTTCATTAATTCAATTTTTATTCATTCATTAGTGAGCATTTCAGTGCTCATTAAATTATTTTAAAAAGTTTAAATCCATTTCATCTACCTGTACAGTAATCAATAGAACATTAAGTATAATAAACAATAGCAGGGTAGTGACTGCACCTGAATTGTTTCTTTCCAAAATCTACCAAAACCGAAATGACCAAATGAGATGATTGTATAGAGTGATCCAAAAGTCTTGGTAAAGGTTTAAGCTTTAATGGAAGATTAAAATTGCACTAAGACTTTTGGGATACAATGTACAGTACTGACTTCAGTGTATTTAAAGACCTTTCCATATAGTGCCCCTCTTCAGCCTAAAAACACTCCAAAAGATAAATACTAAAGGTGTAATTATCTCTATTTTAAATAGACCATCTCTAAGGGAGGTGAGTGAACTGCCCAGACTCACAGCTGATAAGTGTCAGAGACTGATTTGAATTCAGCTCTTTGGTGACACAGTCTAGTGCTCTCCCTGAAATACTACTTGTTAATAATTTAGGCTGATAAAACTAGGCAGAAAGCTCTGTTTTGAGGTAAATAGAAAGAAGAAATTCAGTCCTTCAAAAGGCAAAAGTTCTACATTTAAAAATCTGCATTCTTTCAAATATGACCTTTCCAAGAGAAGTTAAGTAATGGTATTAAGTGCTGCAGGCCCTGACCATTGTGGTCACCAATTTCTATCTCTCCCCTTCTAAATTGCCTTGTGTATATTTTCTAATAAGTTTTTGTATATATGTCATCCCTGCTCTTCCTCAAATGGAATTTAAGCTTTTTAAGATGAAGGATTCCTTAAATTACAGTATATGAATGCAATGCAATATGATTTGTTCTATAACAAATGACGAGCAGGCTGATTTCCGAAAAAGCCTGGAAAAACTGAGATGAATTGATATTGAGTGAGGTAAGCCCAACCTATAGAACATTACAATAGCAGCAAGATCATGTGATGATCAACTACCAGAGATTTAGCTCTTTTCATCAAAACAGTGATGACAGTTACAAGAGACCAGGGAGAACTATGGAGACTAAATGTGGATCAAAGCATATTATTTTCACATTTTGATGAGCTTTTTTCTCATGGGTTTTCCCTTTTGTTCTGAGTTTTCTTTCCTATCATGACTAATATGGAAATATATTTAAAGTAATTGCATATATATAGCATATCATATTGCATCTTATTTTTGTAGGAGGGGAGAAGAAGAGAGGGAGAAAAAAATTTGGAGCTCATAATCTTATAAAAATGAATGCTGAAAACTATTTTACATGTAATTGGAAAAATAAAATACTGCTGAGAAAAAAGATGAGGCATTCTCTCTCTCTCTCTCTTTTTTTTTGTCTATGTATCACTTCAAATCATTTGCACCTAATACTCTTGCACACACTGGAGAATAAATAAACATCTGTTCAGTAAAATCAAATTGGAATGTATATTATAAAACTCCATGTTCACACATGGATTGACTGGTAAACAATTTTATAGATATATTACAAAATCTTAGAGATGATTTTAAGGAAAAATCCTCAGTGGTGGGAGTCAAGTAACTTCATGACAGAGAATCAGAACATGTGCTCTGTATACACTAAAAGTGGATGATACAGGCTGGAGTATAGGAACAAACAAGGTTTGCAATAGAGGTCAAGGATGTCTAGCTCACTTTCTGTTCATATGAAGCTCTTCATCTGCACTCCTTGTCAGAGAGTAATGATTATTAAATTGTCTCTTCACACAGCATTAGAAAGATCCCTTGGGAGCTGAGTTGGTGAATGATGACTTGAATTACTTTTATATTCCATTATTCTTAACAATAAGGGGGAGGGGAAAGAGCAGGAGAACAAAGACATAGAAATATTTTAGTATTCTTGTGAACTTGCTAATGGCTACTATTTGTCTCATGGGCATTTATCTACATATCTATGTGTTCATCCACCCATGTGGTACAGGAACATGTACCTAAATGCTAAATGCAATTATACCATTTTGTGTACTCAAGTGAGAAAAGTATCACTAGCATAATCCCCAAAGATAGGATGATAATATATAGCTCTGTCAGAATGAGATGTGTAAATTAGATCACTTAAACTTCATGTCCTTAAGCAATTTAGTGACAGTCTTCATATGAAATTCAGTAAAAACTAGCTTTAAACATTGGCAGCAAATTTCCCATCAATGAAAACTGAAGCTACAAACTGTAATATATGTTGGGTATTGTTAAGTTCTTACTAAATGCTAATGAGATAATGAGATATTAAGTTGTTATTAAGTGCTAAGTCCGTACTTAATGATTCTCTAGTTCCGGCCTTTACTGGGAGTTTTACTTCTGTGAATTCCTGGGGAGGAGCTTACATGCTTAGGAGGAGCAAGTTCATTGGTTGAAGTAATTTTTCCCAGAAGCCCTTGTGTTATCCCACTCCCATTCTCTGGGAGGATAAAAGAGGGTGGCACTGGAGAGATAGAAAAGAGTCTCTGCTCTAGGTCAGAGTTGGAGTGGCTCTCTGGAGGAGAGAGAGTCTTGTCTGGGCCAGACCTGAGGCTGCTCTCCAGAGGAAGAAGTCACTACTTTGAACCAGAGTTGGCAGCAACTGTCTGGAGACAAGGGCTCTCTATAGGAAGAAGAATCTCTCCGAGAGATTTGAGTTGACACAGCAGATCTCCTCCCAGAGATCGATAGGCAGCTTCTGGAGACAACAGCACATTACAGGGTGTCATGGTGAAGATAAAAGGATCAACTCCTTTGGGAGTACTAAAACTATCAGCTCATGTTTTTTTTTTTTTTTTTTTTTTTTTTTTTTCTTCTCTGTTATCCATATTATCAAGGAACTTTTGCCTCTACTAGTTATGAGAGGATTTTGGAGTGCCATGTTCTGTTTAGTTGTGTGTTTTTTTTTTTCCTTTTACTTTGCACAGGATTGTTGTTTTCTAACTTTGGTGACCCCTGTGAGGGAAAAAAAATGCACAGATGTTAATTAGAAAACGATAGCTAAATAAGTAGAAGAGACATCCTACTCAATGTGTCCATATATTTCTATTTCAAAAAGATTCCAACTAATAGTTACTTTGTGAGAATATGCAGAATGCAAATAGAAGGTTTTCTTTTTAGATTACTGATATATCTGAAGGAAATCTAAAGTGGGAGACAGATTTATATGGTAATAATCTGGGCTGATAAAACTTAACCCTGGAGTAAAAAGTAACAAAGTCACCTAATCCTCTATGTTGCACACACTGCAGAACAAATAAATGTCTGTTCAATATAATCAAATTGGCATGTATGTTAAAAAAAGTCCACGTTCACACATGGATTGACAAATTGGGACAAGGTCTTCTTCTTATTTTTTTTTTTTTTGCTGGGGGATGACAAATATTTCCTACTGTGGTAAAAGAGATCAAAGGGGCTGAGTTAGGTAATGGACTTTTCCAAGGGACAGAGAGGCCCAGGACATATACACTTTCCTAAGGGAAGCAAAGACCCACTTGGGAAAACATTAGTAGTAACTTCTAAGGTACTAGGGACATAGTCTCAGCCATACTATGTATGGTTAAATATCTTTTTAAATGTAGGATTAAAATTTTCAATTGTCACATATACAAACATTTTTAGCATTCATTTTTTTTTTTTAAATCTGAGCTTCGGATTCTCTCCTTTCTCTCTGCCTAAAGCCTCCCCTGAATTGAGAATGGAAGCATTTTAATACAAGGTATACCTATATAGTTATGTAAAACATTTCCATAATAGTCATGTTGTAACAGAAAACACAGCTCCCCTTGCCCAGAAAAAGCACAAGAAAAATGAAGAAACTTTTAAAAATAGTATACTTCAGTCTGCATTCAGACTATCAGTTCTTTCTTTGAATGGACAGCATGTTTCATCATTGTCTTGGATCTCGATATTGCTAAGAAGAGTTATTTTACTATTTATTGTAAGAGTCCCCTCATCATTCACTCTCTCTCCTTTCTGTCCCAAACTCTAAACTATCTTCCACACAGCTCCCAAAGTGATACCCTTGAATAACAGGTTAGATTGTCAGCCTCATGCTCAGGAAGCTTCAAGTGTTTCCCTTTTGCCTCTGGGACACACTATATTGGGTGCTGTGTCATTTGAACTTTAGCACAATGTATCTCTGACCTACTTTTCCATATTGATTTCATCTTGTTTCACTGTCTCCACTTCTTGTAACTGTTCCATTTACACTCTATCTCCTGCCTCTTCACAAGTTAATTGCTATCCCAGGAGTGCTTTGCATTCTCACCTCTTTTCTTGGAATCAGTGATTTCCTCCAAGGCTCATTACAAATATCTGCTTCTTGAAGTGGTCCTTCCTGATCTCTCTTGTTCTCCTAGAGGTGGCTGGATAGCATACTGAAGTGACCTGGAGGCAAGAAGAGTGAAGATCAGAATAATTACTGGCTATGTGATCTTGGACAACTCATTCCACCTCAGTTTACCTCAGTTTTCAACTGTAAAATGGGAATAAATAATATTACCTATCTCAAAAAATTGTTGGGAAGAGCAAATGAGATAAAATTTTTAAAAAGCACTTTGCACAGTACATGGTACATAATAGGCACCATACCATTCTTCTCTTTTCTTGCCCTCCAATATGGTAAGGCAAAAAATTGGCAGTTCCTTTGAGGTGAAAGATGGAACCGCCACATATTCCCAAGGCATGTGGTAGAATATCACCAGAGACTCAAAATACCCAAGGATGATAACTGACAGGATCATGCTAGAGGGGAAGCCCCCCATGGATTTTAGCCCCTTGTACAAAAGCTTAGCTCATTTTTCCTTCTTTAGGACTTTGAATTGTTCAGAACACTTTGAAAACAAATCTCCTTTGTCAACTTAAGTGGATATGAAAATTCCTCCTCAAAGCATAATAGAGCAATAATATCTAGTCACTGACAGATTGATTTTGATATAAAGCATGGGCTAACATTTTGGGCCTTCTTCAAAACCCACCCTCATTTAATAGTAGGACATGTTCCAGAAGTAATTGTGTTGCCATTTCCATTTGGATGTTGTGCTTTGTTCTTACACTTGCATCTCTTAAAACACCTGAACCTTGACATTAATGACTGCATTCATTGTCCATTAATGTTAATGTCCATATTAATGAATCTAATTCCCAAATGGGAACCTAAGGGCCTGTGATCTCCTTACAGACCTTAGCTGACTACCATATATTCCTTATCTTCCTTATCTGTCCTCTGTTACTCCCAATAGAGGTAATACTAAGGCACTCACTGTGAGAAATTACCTATTTGAGGGTATAATTTCTCTTTTTTTCCTCAGTTAATCTTGTTGAAATCCATTATCAACATAAAAGAAAAGAAAAGAAGTTTTGGGTTCTGAGTGAACTTGGAATTCTGAAATCTTGATGCCAAATTAATTGTAACATCTTGGGAAAAATTGACATGGCTTCCTTTTTCCCCCTCACCTTGCCCTAAGGATGTAATTTAGGATTAATGATGAAGACATTTTTTCTAATAGCTTTAATTCTGCACCCAGTCTGATCACTAACACAATACTAGAGAAACAAGAGGAACTAAGAAACCTTAATTACTTTTGAAATTGTGCAATCAGTGCATCAGTGCATCAGTGAAATACAAATATTAGACATGTGCATATTGGGAAGGAAAAGCTCATTGCTGTTACAATGAAATGATAATATTCTCCCCAATATGAATACTGAGTTGACTTCACATATTCAGATTTCAAATGTGTATTCAGAGATGATGGGCCACCAGAATCTCTCTTCTATGAAGACAGATGATCACATCAGAGCTTTGAAGGGCAAAGCTCCTTAAACTGTGGGTTGTAAATCCTAATGGGGTAAGGTAATTAAATATAAACTCATGAAAATTTAACATTTCACTAATATTTAATTCTGTAGGTAAAAATAAATCCATCTCATTTGTATATATAATTTGTTTTACATAAATGATAAACTATAAATATAGAAAACATATACATTTATATGATTATATAAATAGATATTTATTTATATGATATGTATGTTATATAACTATATAAATATGTTTTAAAATAACTTTATTAATGATTTACTATCAGCAAATATGTGATTTGGATCTCTATTTTAGATGATTATATACAATGGGTCATGTAAAAATCCCTCAGAAAAAGGGCTGTGAGTGGGAAAAGTTTAAGAAGCTCTGATTTAGTCTACCATTCTATTTTATATATGGAAGTTGCAATCTTGAGATTGCAGAGAAGTTTGCTGCCGGTCTGGGAAGGACTTACATGTGGTTAGAGGTTTGATTGCCATTTGAGCAAAAGATCTTTAAATTCCCTTTCCAGTCTCCAGGTCCATTTCCATTAAATATGAAAGTTACATCATTAAAAATATTAATATTTTTTGTTTGCATATTCAGTTGCCAGTTGTCTTTCCCTCTCTCTCCCAACCTCACATTAGAAAAGGTCAACATTTATTATAGATATATATGTGAACAATAGATACTTCCATATATCATTTTTTCCCTCTGCAGGTAGTTAGCATTTTCCTTCAGAAGTCCTTCCGAGTTAATTTGAAATTTCCTGTAACTCAAAAGAGCTTAGTCATTCATGTTTACTCTTCCACTAATTTTGCTGTACCCCAATATTCTTTTGGTTCTGCTCTTCCCTCACCATTATTTCCTGTATGCTTTCCATATTAAAAAAAAAAAAAAAACTTGTTCATTATTTTTTAAAGCACAATGATATTCCCTTGCATTAATACTCCACAAATCAATCACCCCTACCCAGTGGATGGGCATACCTTCAATTTCCAGTTCTTTGCCACCACAAAATGAGCTGCTGTAACTATTTTTGTGTAGGTAGTACTTTTTCTTTCTTTAAAAAAAAAAACTACATACATACATATATATATATATACACACACACACACACACATATATATATATATATATATATATATCACTCTAGGGTTTGGACACTCCCATCTAGGGTAGCCTAAAATCTCCTGAAGTCCCCCTCCCCCTGCTTTTGTTGCCAAGGCCTGCTCCGGGCTTGTAGGGGACTTGGTCAACTATTGGCTGCCTTCCTCAAGGAAGGCGGGGTTTCTGTTGTAGGACTCTGGATTGTTCTGCCCCTTCACTGCTTTGAAAAAGACTTTGCCTGAGGGCTGTCTAAATTGTCCTGGGAGGTAACGTAATTTTATTTTTTTCTTTTTTCCGGTTTTCCCGTTCCCAATTCATTTGATGAGGGAATTTTAAAATTGATTGTAGAGGAATTTGCTGCAAGTCAGGGAAGGGTGTCTCCTGTTTTCCTGCCATTTTTACCTCAGGTGCTGGCTCCATGGAATGAACTATTAAAAGCTGAGGGCTTTCTAAATTGTACTGGAGAGGTAATGTTGTTTCACTCTCTACTTTTTTTGGGTTTTCCCCTCCCCAATTCATTTTGAGAGAGAATTTTTAAATTGCTTGGAGAGAAGTTTGCTGCCTGTCTGGGAAGGGTCTCTCCTGCCTTTTTCCCCCGCCATTTTTACCTCAGGTGCTGGCTATGTGGAATGAATCATTAAATATTGAGGGCTTTCTAAATTGTCCTGGGAGGTAATGTTGTTTCACTCTTTACTTTTTTTGAGTTTTCCCCTCCACAATTCATTTTGAGAGATAATTTTTAAATTGCTTACAGAGAAGTTTGCTGCAGGTCTCGGAGCATGTCTCCTGCTGTTTTCCCTCTATTTTTACCTCAGGTGCTGGCTATGTGGAATGAACCATTAAATGCTGAGGGCTTTCTAAATTGTACTGGAGAGGTAATGTTGTTTCACTCTTTACTTTTTTTGGGTTTTCCCCTCCCCAATTCATTTTGAGAGAGAATTTTTAAATTGCTTGCAGAGAAGTTTGCTGCTAGTCTGGGAAGGGTGTCTCCTGCCTTTTTCCCGCCATTTTTACCTCAGGTGCTGGCTATGTGGAATGAACCATTAAATACTGAGGGCTTTCTAAATTGTACTGGAGAGGTAATGTTGTTTCACTCTTTACTTTTTTCGGGTTTTCCCCTTCCCAATTCATTTGGTGAGGGAATTTTTAAATTGATTGTAGAGGAATTTGCTGCAAGTCAGGGAAGGGTGTCTCCTGTTTTCCTGCCATTTTTACCTCAGGTGCTGGCTCCATGGAATGAACTATTAAAAGCTGAGGGCTTTCTAAATTGTACTGGAGAGGTAATGTTGTTTCACTCTCTACTTTTTTTGGGTTTTCCCCTCCCCAATTCATTTTGAGAGAGAATTTTTAAATTGCTTGGAGAGAAGTTTGCTGCCTGTCTGGGAAGGGTGTCTCCTGCCTTTTTCCCCCGCCATTTTTACCTCAGGTGCTGGCTATGTGGAATGAATCATTAAATATTGAGGGCTTTCTAAATTGTCCTGGGAAGTAATGTTGTTTCACTCTTTACTTTTTTTGAGTTTTCCCCTCCACAATTCATTTTGAGAGATAATTTTTAAATTGCTTGCAGAGAAGTTTGCTGCTAGTCTGGGAAGGGTGTCTCCTGCTTTTTTCCCGCCATTTTTACCTCAGGTGCTGGCTATGTGGAATGAACCATTAAATACTGAGGGCTTTCTAAATTGTACTGGAGAGGTAATGTTGTTTCACTCTTTACTTTTTTCGGGTTTTCCCCTTCCCAATTCATTTGGTGAGGGAATTTTTAAATTGATTGTAGAGGAATTTGCTGCAAGTCAGGGAAGGGTGTCTCCTGTTTTCCTGCCATTTTTACCTCAGGTGCTGGCTCCATGGAATGAACTATTAAAAGCTGAGGGCTTTCTAAATTGTACTGGAGAGGTAATGTTGTTTCACTCTATACTTTTTTTGGGTTTTCCCCTCCCCAATTCATTTTGAGAGAGAATTTTTAAATTGCTTGGAGAGAAGTTTGCTGCCAGGCTGGGAAGGGTGTCTCCTGCCTTTTTCCCCCGCCATTTTTACCTCAGGTGCTGGATATGTGGAATAAACCCTTAAATATTGAGGGCTTTCTAAATTGTCCTGGGAGGTAATGTTGTTTCACTCTTTACTTTTTTTGGGTTTTCCCCTTCCCAATTCATTTGGTGAGGGAATTTTTAAATTGCTTGGAGAAAAGTTTGCTGCCGGTCTTGGAAGGGTGTCTCCTGCTGTTTTCCTGCCATTTTTACTTCAGGTGCTGGCTCCGTGGAATGAACCATTAAAAGCTGAGGGCTTTCTAAATTGTACTGGAGAGGTAATGTTGTTTCACTCTTTACTTTTTTCGGGTTTTCCCCTCCCCAATTCATTTGGTGAGGGAATTTTTAAATAGCTTGGAGTGGAATTTGCTGCAGGTCCGGGAGCTTGTCTCTTGCCCTTTTCCCTCCATTTTTACCTCAGGTGCTGGCTAAGTGGAATTAACCATTAAAAGCTGAGGGCTTTCTAAATTGTCTGGGGGGGGGGGGAATGTTGTTTTACTCTTTACTTCTTTCAGGTTTTCCCCTGCCCAATTCATTTTGATAGAGAATTTTTAAATTGCTTGGAGAGAAGTTTGCTGCAGGTTTGGGAGCGTGTCTCCTGCTGTTTTCCTGCCATTTTCCCCTCTGCTTCTGTCTTTGTTGAATGAACAATTAAAAGGTGAAACTTCCTAAATTTTCTTGGGGGGCAATGTAGTTTCACTCTTTTATTTTTTTCAGGCTTTCCCCTTTCCATTTCATTCCAATTCATAGAGAATTTCTCTATACCAGCCCTACAGAATCTGCTGAAAAGTGGGTAAGTCTTTTATCTTCTTCAGACCTCATAGTCCACCTTTATAAAAGTAAGTCACATGTGGTAGAGATGACTGAACCCAACTTCCAACCCAGTCTTATTAGAGATTTCTAATGTTGGCTATAACAACGTGGTTTCTTCTGTGCATTTTTACATTGAGTTAGTTGTTCACTGAAACCTTACAGCAGAAAGGGACCCTGGGCACCATCTAGTTAAAAACTTCTTAAATTGTGTTTTGTAACTCCTAATGGGGTCAGGTAACTGAATGTGGGGGTTATGAAAAATTTATATTTCACCAGTTTTTAATTGTATAGGTAAAATCAAATCCATTCCTTTTGTATGCACATTTTCTTTTCCATAAATGATAAAATTATAAATATAGCAAATATCTATATTTATATTTTATACAAATAGATAGTTATTTACATAATACCTCAGTTATATAAATGTTTTTAATACATTACTTTATGATTTACTATTATCAACTATTTGATTTGGATATCTATTTTAGATACTTAAAATCCATGGGCCATGTAAAAATTCCTCAGAAAAAGGGCTGTGATTGGGAAAAGTTTAAGAAGTTCTGATTTAGTCTCCCATTCTCTTTTATAGATGGGAAGTTGCAATCTTGAGAGATTGGGTGGTTTTCCCAGGGGCTTACATTTGATTAGTGATATGACTGGCATTTGAAGAAAATATCTTTAATTTGACATTCTAGTCTCCAGTTCCATTTCAATGTATAATATGAATGTTACATTAAAAAATATTAATTATTTTCCTTGCATATTCAGTTCCCAGTTGTCTTTCCCTCTCAACCCCACATTAGAAAAGGTCAACATTTTATTTATATATACACACATATATATGAATATATATATACAAATATTATACATATATGTGTATGTATATATATATGTATATATCAAACCATATAATAGATATTTCCATATATCGATTTTTTTCTCTGCAGGTAGATAGCATTTTCCTTCAGAAGACCTTCACAGTTAATTGAAATTTCCTGTAACTCTGAAGAGCTTAGCCATTCATCTTTATTCTTCCACTAATTCTGCTGTACCCTAATATTCTCTTGGTTCAGCTCTTCCCTCAGCATTAGTTCATGTAAGTTTTCCATATTTTTAAAAATCAGTGTTCATTATTTTTTAAAGCAAAATGATATTCCATTATATTCATATTTTATAAATTAATCACCTATAGCCATATGGATTGGCACTCTTCAGTTTGTCACTCTTTGCCACCACAAAATGAGCTTCTATAACTATTTTTGTGTATATAAAAAGTCTTTTTCTTTCTTAAAAAAAAACAAAAAAAAACACATCTCTCTGGGTTTTGGACACTTCCTTCAAGGGTAGGCTGAAAGCTCCTGAAGCCCCTCCCTTTGCTTTTGTTGCTCCCTGTCCTGCTCCTGGTTTGTGCTTGATGTGGTCAATTATTGTTTGCCTTGGTTAGGGAGGAGGGAATTTCTGGTGTAGGAGTCTGCATTGCCCTGGATTGTTCTGGTCCCTCACGCCAATGAAGCAGACTTCACCTGAGGATTTTCTAAATTATCTTGGGAGTCAATGTTGTTTCACTCTTTACTTTTATTGGGTTCCCCTCTTCAATTAATTTTGGGAGAGAATTTTTAAATTGCTTGGAGGGAATTTTGATGCAGGTATTGGGAGGGTGTCACCTGCCTTCCTCCCCCCATTTTCCCCTCATATTCAGGGTTTGTTTAATGAACAATTAAAATTCCAGAAGCACAAGTGCTAAAGTGTCTTTACCAATAGCCTAGAGTGAGCCCTTCATTTCAGTGAGGACATTAATACAAAGAAATGTGAATTTGTTGCCTGAGGTCTCACAGCTAATTAGTAGCAGTGCTGGGGCAGGCAACCCTGGAGAACTCTTCTACTGCAGCAGTAAAGAATTTGCTGAAAAGGGGGTAAGTCTTTTATCCTCAGTAGACCACATAATGTAACTTAATGATGCCTGAACCCAACTTCCCACACTTTCCTTCTAGAAATTTTTAATGTTGGCTGTAACAACTTGGTTTGTTCTGTGCAGCATTACATTGAGTTTGCAGTTCACTGAAACTCCTTAGAAGAAAGGGACCCTGGATATCATCTAGTCCAAAGCATCTTAAACTGCAGGTTATAACCCCTAATAGGGTCAGGTAAATGAATACAGGGATCATGAAATATTAATATTCCACCAGTATTTAATTTTGTAAGTAAAAAAAATCAATCTCATGCATATGAACATTTCCTTTTTTATAAATGACAAAATTATACACATACACACACACATAAAAAAAAAATATATATATATATATTTAATTATATGATATATAGGTCTTTTTCTTTATTTCAAAAAAAAATCTCTCTGATGTTTGCACACTCCCATCCAAAGTAGGCTGAGAGCTCATGAAGTCCACCTCCTCCTGCTTTTTCTAAGGCCTGTTGTGGGTTTGTGGTGGATGTGGTTCACTATTGGCAGCCTTGTTCTGGGAGGGCAGAATTTCTGGTGTAGGAGTCTGGATTGTTTTGGTCCCTCATTCCAATGAAACAGACTTTACCTGAGGGCTTTCTAAATTGTCTTGGGGGGCAATGTTGTTTCACTCTTCCTTTTATTTGGTTTTCTACTCTTCAATTCATTTTGAGAAAGTTTTTAAATTGCTTGGAGGAAAATTTGCTGCAAGTTGGGGATGGTGTTGCCTGCCTTTCATAAGTGTACCTCTGTTCAAATAACTACCTCTCTACAAATAAGTGTACCTCTGTGGAAATAACTGTACCTCTCTGCAAATAACTCCCTCTGTGCAAATAATTATACCTGTATGGAAATAACTATCTCTGTGCAAATAACTTCATCTATGTAGATAATTACATCTTAATGGAAATAACGAACTTTGTGCAAGGAAGTGTACCTCGAGGCAAATAAGTATATCTCTCTACAAATAAGTATATCTCTCTACAAATAAGTGTACCTCCCTGCAAGTAACTCCTTCTGTGAAAATAAGAGTACCTCTGTTCAAATAAATGTACCCCTGTATTAATAACTACCACTGGGAAAATAATTATAAATGTATGTAAATAACGACATCTTTGGAAATAAATATACCTCTGTAGAAATAAGTGGACCTGTGCGAAAATACATGTACCTCTGTGAAAATAAGTGTACCTGTGTGTAAATAATTGTACCTCAGGGCAAATCACTGTACCTCCCTGCAAATAACTGTACCTCTGTGTAAATAACTGCACCTCTATGCAAATAATTTCTCCTGTTCAAATAATTATAACTTTAAGGAAATACCTACCTGTGTGCAATTAAGTGTACCTCTGTGGAAATAATGTCTATTTATATGATGTAGAAATATATATATATATATATATATATATATATATATATATATGTATATATATATATATATATATATATATATATATATATATATATATATATTGATTTATATGATATATATGTGATATTAAAATATAAATATGTTTTAAATATATTATTTTATGATTAACTATCCTCAAATACTTGATTTGTATATCTAATTTAGATACTTTTATACTTTGGTTCATGGAAAAATTCCTCAGCAAAAAGGGCTGAGAGGGAAAAGTTTAAGAAGCTTTGATTTAGTCTACCATTCTATTTTATAGCTTGAAATTGCAATCTTGAGAAAATGGGTGGTATAGGGTTAGTTGTTAAGGTACCCTTATTTGCACAGAGGTACACTTTTTTTGCACAGAGGTAGTTATTTCCATACAGGCATAATTATTTGCACAGAGGTACACTTATTTACACAGATGTGCAAGTATTTGCACAGAGTTATACTTGTTTACACACAGGTACATGTATTTGCACAACATTAACCCTAAACCCAAACCCTAAACTCACAAAATGAATTGCTGCAACTATTGTTGTATATATAGATCTTTTTCTTTCTTTAAAAAAATCTCTCTGGTGTTTGGACATTCCCACCAAGGGAAGGCTGTGAGATCCTGATGCCCCCCTCCTCCTGCTTCTGTTACCAACAGGAGTGCTGCAGGTTTGTGCTGGATGTGTTCAAGTAATGGCTGCCTTGGTTCGGGAGGGCAGGATTTCTGTTGCAGGAGTCTGGAGTGTTCAGGATTGTTCTGTTCCCTCATTCCCATGAAACAGACTTTACCTGAGGATTTTCTAAATTATCTTGGGGGTCAATGTTTTTTCACTCTTTACTTTTATTGGGTTTACCCTCTCCAATTCATTTTGGGAGAGAATTTTTTCATTGCTTGAAGGGAATTTTTCTGCAGGTCTTTTGAGGGTGTCACCTGCCTTCCCCCTGCCCATGCCATTTTCCCCTCAGACTCTGGGTTTGTTTAATGAACCATTATAATCCCAGATGCACAACTGCTAAAACCAGCAGTGTCTTTACCAATAGCCTAGAATGAGCTCTTCATTTCAGTGAGGACATGAATGCAAAGAAAGGTGAATTTGTTGCCTGAGGTCTCACAGTTAATTAGCAGCAGTACTGGGGCAGGCAACCCTGGAGAGCTCTTCTACAGCAGCGGTAAAGAATTGGCTGAAAAGTGGGTAAGTCTTTTATCCTCAGTAGACCACATATTGTAACATTATAATGTCTAAACCCAAGTTCCAACCCTCTCCTTCTGGAAATTCTTAATGTTAGATGTAACAGCTTGGTTTGTTCTGTGCAGCATTACATTGAGTTTGCAGTTCACTGAAAGCACTTAGCAGAAAGGGATCCCAAGTGTCATCCAGTCCAAAGCTTCTTAAACTGCAGGTTGTAACACCTAATGGGGTCAGGTAACTGGATGTAGGGGTCATGAAAAATTAATATTCCACCAGTATTTAATTCTGTAGGTAATAAAAAAATCCGTCTCATGTGTATGAACGTTTCCTTTTTCATAAATGACAAAATTTTATGTATATATATAAAATGTATAGGTCTTTTTCTTTCTTTAAAAAAAAATCTCTCTGGTTTTTGGACACTCCCATCCAGGTTGGGCTGAAAGCTCCTGAAGCCACCCTCCTTTTGCATTTTTTACCCTAAAGCCTGGTGTGTGTTTGTTTTTGTGTGACAGTAACTATACCTCTATGGAAATAACTGCCTCTGTGCAAGTAAGTGTACCGCTATGGAAATAAGTGTACCTCTGAGCAAATAACCACCTTTGTGCAGATAATTATACCTGGATCAAAATAACGATCCCTGTGCAAAAAAGTGTATCTCTCTGAAAATAAGTGTACCTGTGTGCAAATAATTACCTCTGTGAAAATCATGGTAACTCTGTTCAAATAAATGTACCTCTGTACATATAACTAACATTGTATAAATAATTATACATGTATGTAAATAAAAACATCTGTGGAAATAAATATAGCTCTGTAAAAATAAGTGTATCTGTACTAAAATACATGTACCTCTGTGGAAATAAGTGTCTCTCTGTGTAAATGATTGTACCTCAGTGCAAATTACTGTACCTCCCTGCAAATAACTGTACCTCTGTGTAATAATTCTACCTCTGTGCAATAATTGTACCTCTATATAATACATGTACCTCAGTGTAAATAACTGTACCTCTGCATAAATAACAGTATCTCTGTGCAAATAACTACCTCAATGTAAATAATTATACTTGTATGGAAATAACTAACTCTGTGCAAAGACGTGTACCTGTGAGTAAATAAGTACACCTCTCTGCAAATACTTGCACATCTGTGTAAATAAGTATACCTCTGTTCAAATAAATGTACTTCTGTGCAAATATCTACCTCTGGCAAATAAGGGTACCTCTTTGCAAATAATTATACCTGTATGGAAATATCTACCTCTGTGTAAAGATGTGTACCTCTTTACAAATAACTACCTCTGTGTAGATAATTAACCTGCATGAAAATATCGATCTCTGTGCAAATAAGTGTACCTCTTTTTAAATAACTACATCTGTGCAAATAAGGGTACCTCTGTTGAAATAAATGTACACTTGTACAAATTACCACTGTGCAAACAATTATACATGCATGTAAATAACTATCTTTGTGGACATAAATATAGCTCTGTACAAATAAGTGTACCTCTGTGGAAAAACGTGTACCTCTGTGAAAGTAACTATACCTCTATGGAAATAACTATCTCTGTGCAAATAATTGTACCTCAGGACAAATAACTCTACCTCCCTGCAAATAACCATACCTCTGTAGAGATCAATTTACCTCTGTGTAAAGAGTTGGACCTCTTTGCAAATAAATGTGCCTCTGTGTCATTAATTATACTGCTGTGCAAATAATTGTTACTGTATGAAAATAACTACTTTTGTACATCTGTGTACATCTGTGTATAAAAGTGTAGCTCTGTGGATAACTATATCTATATGGCACTAACTACGTTTGTGCAAATAAGTGTACCTCAGTGTAAATAGTTGTACCTCTTTGCAAATAATCATAACTTTATGGAACTACCTGTGTGCACTTAATTGTAATGTGGAAATAATGTATACATTATACATATATATATATATATACTTATACATATATAAGTTTATCTATAGGACATATGTGATATAAATATATAAATATATTTTAAATACATTATTTTATTAATTATCAGTAAATACTTGATTTAGATATGTATTTTAGACAATTTTATACCTTGGTTCATGAAAAAATTCTTCAGCAAAAAGGGTTGTGAGAGGCAAAAGTTTAAGAAGCTTTGATTTAGTCTACCATTCCATTTTATAGCTGGAAGTTGTAATCTTGAGAAAATGGGTGGTTTAGGGTTAGCTGTTAAGGTACCCTTATTTGCACAGATGTAGTTATTGCAGAGAGGTACACTTATTTGCAGAGAGATACACTTTTTTGCACAGAGATTGTTATTTCCATGCAGGTATTATTATCTGCACAGAGGTAGTTATTTGTGAAGAGGTACATATCTTTACACAGAGGTTGTTATTCCCATACTGGTGTAATTATTTGCACAGAAGTACACTTATTTACACAGAAGTACACTTAGTTGCCAGAGGTAGATATTTGCCCATAAGTACACTTAGTTGAACAGAGGTACACTTATTTACACAGATGTGCAAGTATTTGCACAGAGGTATACTGATTTAAACACAGGCACATGTATTTGCACAAAGGTGTCCAAACACAATATTAACCATAAACCACAACCCTAAACACACAAAACGAGTTAATGCAAATGTTGTATATATAGTTCTTTTTCTTTCTTTTAAATAAAAAATCGGTCTGGTGTTTGGACACTTTGATTAAGGGAAGGCTGTGAGATCCTGAAGCCCCCTCTTCCTGCTTCTGTTACCAATACGACTGCTATAGATTTGTGCTGGATGTGTTCAAGTATTGGCTGCCTTGGTTAAGGAGGGCAGGATTTCTATTGTGGGAGTCTGGATTGTCCAGGATTGTTCTGGTCCCTCATTGCAGTGAAGCAGACTTTACATGAGGATTTTCTAAATTAATTTGGGGGTCAATGTTGTTTCATTCTTTACTTTTATTGGGTTTCCCCTCTCCAATTTATTTTGGGAGAGAATTTTTTCATTTCTTGGAGGGAATTTTGCTGTAGGTCTTGGGAGGGTGTCACTTTCCTTCCCCTTTACCCCGCCCCCCCCATTTACCCCTCAGATTCTGGGTTTGTTTAATGAACCATTAAAATCCCAGAAGCAAGAATGCTAAAATCAAAGGTATCTTTCCCAATAGCCTGGAATGAGCCCTTTATTTCAGTGAGGACATTAATGCAAAGAAATGTGAAATTTTTGCCTGAGATCTCACAGCTATTTAGCAGCAGTGCTGGGGCAGGCAAGCCTGAAGAACTTTTCTACAGCAGCAGTATTTGCTTAAAAGTGGGTAAGTCTTTTATCCTCAGTAGACCACATATTGCAGCTTTATAAAATAAGCCCCCATGTGGTAGAGAAGACTGAACCCAGCTTCCAACACTCTCCTTGTAGGAATTCTTAATAATGGCTGTAACAACTTTGTTTGTTTTGTGCAGCATTACATTGAGTTTGCAGTTCACTGAAAGCACTTAGCAGAAAGGGACCCTGGGTGTCATCTAGTACAAAACTTCTTAAACTGCAGGTTGTAACCCCTCATGGTATCAGGTAACTGAATATAGGGGTCATTAAAATTAATATTCTGCCTGTATATAATTGTGTAGATAAAAAGAAATTCATCTCATCTATATGAACATTTTCTTTTTCAAAAACGGTAAGATTATAAAAATAGGATAAATATGTGATCAAAAATATATAAATTTGTTTTTAATACTTTAAGATTTACAATGATCCAATACTTGATTTGGATATCTGTTTTAGATCCTTTTATACCTTGGGTCATGGAAAAATTCCTCAGTAAAAAGGGCTGTGAGAGGGAAAAGTTCAAGAAGCTTTGATTTAGTCTACCATTCTACTTTATAGATGGAAGTGGTGATCTTGAGAAATGGGGTGGTTTTCCAAAGGGCTGAAATGGGGTTAGTGGACTTGCCTTTGGAGGAAAAATCTTTCACTTCACATTCCAGTCTGCAGTTCCATTTGTAGTAGATGTGGAAGTTACAACTTTAAAGAATATTCATTATTTCCTTTCGTTTATACTTCCAAGTTGTCTGCCCCTGTCTCTCCCAAACCCACAATACAAAATGTCAACATTGGTTAAATATATGTGAAACCATACAATATATACTTCCATATATCAATTTTTTTCTCAGCAGGTAGATAGCATTATCTTGTGTTCGGATTACCAGGTGAGAACTCAGGTTGTCTGGACAATTACAAGGTGAGAACAAAGGTTGACTTGACAGTTCTCTGGCTAAGACCTTTGGCTTGGGCCTTTAAAAGGAGTTTACACCTTAGGAATTCTAAGAGGAGCAAGTTCCTTGGTTGAAGTCCTTCTTGCCAGAAGCCCTTGCATTATCCCACGCCCATTCTCTGGGAGGATAAAAAGAGGCAACATTGAGCCTGGAGAGCATCCTGGACTGGGGAAGGACAAGAGCTGGAGGAGATTCAGAGCCAGGATTCAGGAAGAAGAGGCTGGCTGGAGGCTCCAGAAGCCTCCCAAGAAACCTGCTCATAGAGGAAAAGATTATACAGAAAAGAAGCCTCCTCCCAGAGAAGGATCACAATTGAGAGACAATCAGAACCTTATAATCTTGGGGGGTCAAGGTTGTTTCATGCTTTACTTTTATTGGGTTTCCCCTCCCCAATTCATTTTGGGAGAGAATTTTTAAATTGCTTGGAGGGCATTTTGCTGCAGGTCTAGGGAGGATGCCACTTGCCTTTTTCCCCTGCCATTTTCCCCTCAGACTCTGGGTTTCTTTAATGAACCATTAAAATCCCAGAAGCACAAGTGCTAAAACCAGAAGTGTCTTTACCAATGGCCTAGAGTGAGCTTTTCATTTCAGTGAGGACATGAATGCAAAGAAATGTGAAATTGTTTCCTGAAGTCTCACATCTAATGAGCAGCAGTGCTGTGGCAGGCAACCCTGGAGAACTCTTCTACAGCAGCAGTAAAGAATGTGCTGAAAAGTGGGTGAGTCTTTTATCTCCAGTAGACCACATATTGCAACATTATAATGTCTGAAGCCAACTTCCAAAACTCTCCTTCTAGTAATTCTTAATGTTAGATGTAACAACTTGGTTTGTTCTGGGCAGCGCTATATTGAGTTTGTTATTCACTGAAACTTCTTAGTGGAAAGGGACCCTGGATATCATCTAGTCCAAAGCATCTTAAACTGTGGCTTGCAACTCCTCATGGCGTCAGGTAAATGAATGCATCAGGTAACTGAATATATGGCTTAGGAAAATTAATATTCCACCTGTATTTAATTTTGTAAGTAAAAATAAAACCCACTTCTGTCTATGAACATTTTCTCTTCCATAAGTGATTGAATTATAAGTATAGCAAATATATATATATATACATGTTTATGTGATGTATAAATATATACTTCCATATATCAAATTTTTTCCTCAGCAGGTAGATAGCATTTTCCTTCAGAAGACCTTCACAGTTAATTGAAATTTCCTGTAAGTCAAAAGAACTTAGCCATTCCTATTTACTCTTAATTTTGGTGTAGCCGTATATATATTCCCTTGATTCTGCTCTTCAGTCAGCATGAGTTCCAGTAATTTTCCACATTTTAAAAAATTAACCTGTCATGACTTGTTCAGGCACAATGATATTCCATTATATTCATTTTCCACAACTTAATAGCCCCTAGCCCAATGGATGGGGCTCTTCCCAGGTGGCACCTTGGTCACCACAAAATGACTTGCTGCAACTATTGTTGTATATATATAGGTCTTTTTCTTTCTTTTAAAAATCTATCTGGTGTTTGGACAGTCCCCTCAAGGTAAGGGTTAGAGATCCTGAAGCCCCTGTCCTCCTGTTTCTGTTACCCAACGGACTGCTGCAGGTTTGTGGTGGATGTGGTCACCTATAGGCTGCCTTGGTTGGGGAGGGCAGGATTTCTGTTGCAGGAGCCTGGATTGTTCAGGGTTCCTCTGGTCCTATATTCCAATGAAGCAGACTTTACCTGAGGATTTTCTACATTATCTTGAGTTCGGATTCCCAGGTGAGAACTCAGGTTGTCTGGACGGTGACAAGGTGAGAACTCAGGTTGACTTGACATTTCTCTGGCTCAGACCTTTTGCTTGGGCCTTTAAAGGGAGTTTACACCTTAGGAATTCTAAGAGGAGCAAGTTCCTTGGTTGGAGTCCTTCTTGCCAGAAGCCCTTGCATTATCCCACGCCCATTCTCTGGGAGGATAAAAAGAGGCAACATTGAGCCTGGAGAGCATTCTGGACTGGGGAAGGACAAGAGCTGGAGGAGATTCAGAGCCTGGATTCAGTAAGAAGAAGAGGCTGGCTGGAGGCTCCAGAAGCCTCCCAAGAAACCTGCTCATAGAGGAAAAGATTATACAGAAAAGAAGCCTCCTCCCAGAGAAGGATTACAACTGAGAGGCGATCAGAACCTTATAATCTTGGGGGTCAAGGTTGTTTCATGCTTTACTTTTATTGGGTTTCCCCTCCCCAATTCATTTTGGGAGAGAATTTTTAAATTGCTTGGAGGGCATTTTGCTGCAGGTCTAGGGAGGATGCCACTTGCCTTTTTCCCCTGCCATTTTCCCCTCAGACTCTGGGTTTCTTTAATGAACCATTAAAATCCCAGAAGCACAAGTGCTAAAACCAGAAATGTCTTTACCAATGGCCTAGAGTGAGCTCTTCATTTCAGTGAGGACATGAATGCAAAGAAATGTGAAATTGTTTCCTGAAGTCTCACATCTAATGAGCAGCAGTGCTGTGGCAGGCAACCCTGGAGAACTCTTCTACAGCAGCAATAAAGAATGTGCTGAAAAGTGGGTGAGTCTTTTATCTCCAGTAGACCACATATTGCAACATTATAATGTCTGAAGCCAACTTCCAAAACTCTCCTTCTAGTAATTCTTAATGTTAGATGTAACAACTTGGTTTGTTCTGGGCAGCGCTATACTGAGTTTGTTATTCACTGAAACTTCTTAGTGGAAAGGGACCCTGGATATCATCTAGTCCAAAGCATCTTAAACTGTGGCTTGCAACTCCTCATGGCGTCAGGTAAATGAATGCGTCAGGTAACTGAATATATGGCTTAGGAAAATTAATATTCCACCTGTATTTAATTTTGTAAGTAAAAATAAATCCCACTTCTGTCTATGAACATTTTCTCTTCCATAAATGATTGAATTATAAGTATAGCAAATATATATATATATATATATATATATATATATATATATATATATATATACATGTTTATGTGATGTATAAATATATACTTCCATATATGAAATTTTTTCCTCAGCAGGTAGATAGCATTTTCCTTCAGAAGACCTTCACAGTTAATTGAAATTTCCCGTAAGTCAAAAGAACTTAGCCATTCCTATTTACTCTTAATTTTGGTGTAGCCGTATATATATTCCCTTGGTTCTGCTCTTCAGTCAGCATGAGTTCCAGTAATTTTCCACATTTTAAAAAATTAACCTGTCATGACTTGTTCAGGCACAATGATATTCCATTATATTCATTTTCCACAACTTAATAGCCCCTAGCCCAATGGATGGGGCTCTTCCCAGGTGGCACCTTGGTCACCACAAAATGACTTGCTGCAACTATTGTTGTATATATATAGGTCTTTTTCTTTCTTTTAAAAATCTATCTGGTGTTTGGACAGTCCCCTCAAGGTAAGGGTTAGAGATCCTGAAGCCCCTGTCCTCCTGTTTCTGTTACCCAACGGACTGCTGCAGGTTTGTGGTGGATGTGGTCACCTATAGGCTGCCTTGGTTAGGGAGGGCAGGATTTCTGTTGCAGGAGCCTGGATTGTTCAGGGTTCCTCTGGTCCTATATTCCAATGAAGCAGACTTTACCTGAGGATTTTCTACATTATCTTGTGTTCGGATTCCCAGGTGAGAACTCAGGTTGTCTGGACAGTGACAAGGTGAGAACTCAGGTTGACTTGACATTTCTCTGGCTCAGACCTTTTGCTTGGGCCTTTAAAGGGAGTTTACACCTTAGGGATTCTAAGAGGAGCAAGTTCCTTGGTTGGAGTCCTTCTTGCCAGAAGCCCTTGCATTATCCCACGCCCATTCTCTGGGAGGATAAAAAGAGGCAACATTGAGCCTGGAGAGCATTCTGGACTGGGGAAGGACAAGAGCTGGAGGAGATTCAGAGCCTGGATTCAGTAAGAAGAAGAGGCTGGCTGGAGGCTCCAGAAGCCTCCCAAGAAACCTGCTCATAGAGGAAAAGATTATACAGAAAAGAAGCCTCCTCCCAGAGAAGGATTACAACTGAGAGGCGATCAGAACCTTATAATCTTGGGGGTCAAGGTTGTTTCATGCTTTACTTTTATTGGGTTTCCCCTCCCCAATTCATTTTGGGAGAGAATTTTTAAATTGCTTGGAGGGCATTTTGCTGCAGGTCTAGGGAGGATGCCACTTGCCTTTTTCCCCTGCCATTTTCCCCTCAGACTCTGGGTTTCTTTAATGAACCATTAAAATCCCAGAAGCACAAGTGCTAAAACCAGAAGTGTCTTTACCAATGGCCTAGAGTGAGCTCTTCATTTCAGTGAGGACATGAATGCAAAGAAATGTGAATTTGTTTCCTGAAGTCTCACAGCTAATGAGCAGCAGTGCTGTGGCAGGCAACCCTGGAGAACTCTTCTACAGCAGCAGTAAAGAATGTGCTGAAAAGTGGGTGAGTCTTTTATCTCCAGTAGACCACATATTGCAACATTATAATGTCTGAAGCCAACTTCCAAAACTCTCCTTCTCGTAATTCTTAATGTTAGATGTAACAACTTGGTTTGTTCTGGGCAGCGCTATATTGAGTTTGTTATTCACTGAAACTTCTTAGTGGAAAGGGACCCTGGATATCATCTAGTCCAAAGCATCTTAAACTGTGGCTTGCAACTCCTCATGGCGTCAGGTAAATGAATGCGTCAGGTAACTGAATATATGGCTTAGGAAAATTAATATTCCACCTGTATTTAATTTTGTAAGTAAAAATAAATCCCACTTCTGTCTATGAACATTTTCTCTTCCATAAATGATTGAATTATAAGTATAGCAAATATATATATATATATACATGTTTATGTGATGTATAAATATATACTTCCATATATCAAATTTTTTCCTCAGCAGGTAGATAGCATTTTCCTTCAGAAGACCTTCACAGTTAATTGAAATTTCCTGTAAGTCAAAAGAACTTAGCCATTCCTATTTACTCTTAATTTTGGTGTAGCCGTATATATATTCTCTTGGTTCTGCTCTTCAGTCAGCATGAGTTCCAGTAATTTTCCACATTTTAAAAAATTAACCTGTCATGACTTGTTCAGGCACAATGATATTCCATTATATTCATTTTCCACAACTTAATAGCCCCTAGCCCAATGGATGGGGCTCTTCCCAGGTGGCACCTTGGTCACCACAAAATGACTTGCTGCAACTATTGTTGTATATATATAGGTCTTTTTCTTTCTTTTAAAAATCTATCTGGTGTTTGGACAGTCCCCTCAAGGTAAGGGTTAGAGATCCTGAAGCCCCTGTCCTCCTGTTTCTGTCACCCAACGGACTGCTGCAGGTTTGTGGTGGATGTGGTCACCTATAGGCTGCCTTGGTTGGGGAGGGCAGGATTTCTGTTGCAGGAGCCTGGATTGTTCAGGGTTCCTCTGGTCCTATATTCCAATGAAGCAGACTTTACCTGAGGATTTTCTACATTATCTTGTGTTCGGATTCCCAGGTGAGAACTCAGGTTGTCTGGACGGTGACAAGGTGAGAACTCAGGTTGACTTGACATTTCTCTGGCTCAGACCTTTTGCTTGGGCCTTTAAAGGGAGTTTACACCTTAGGAATTCTAAGAGGAGCAAGTTCCTTGGTTGGAGTCCTTCTTGCCAGAAGCCCTTGCATTATCCCACGCCCATTCTCTGGGAGGATAAAAAGAGGCAACATTGAGCCTGGAGAGCATTCTGGACTGGGGAAGGACAAGAGCTGGAGGAGATTCAGAGCCTGGATTCAGGAAGAAGAAGAGGCTGGCTGGAGGCTCCAGAAGCCTCCCAAGAAACCTGCTCATAGAGGAAAAGATTATACAGAAAAGAAGCCTCCTCCCAGAGAAGGATTACAACAGAGAGGCAATCAGAACCTTATAATCTTGGGGGTCAAGGTTGTTTCATGCTTTACTTTTATTGGGTTTCCCCTCCCCAATTCATTTTGGGAGAGAATTTTTAAATTGCTTGGAGGGCATTTTGCTGCAGGTCTAGGGAGGATGCCACTTGCCTTTTTCCCCTGCAATTAAGGGCATCTCTCTGCATATAAGGGCATGTCTCTGCAAATAAGGGTACCTCTGTTCAAAAAGAGTACCTGTGTTCAAATTATTTCCACTGTGTAACAACTGTGGAAAAATGTATAGCTCTGAACAAATAATTGTATCTGTGCTAAAATACATATACCTCTGTGTAATAACTGTACCTCTGTGTAAATAACAGTACCTCTGTGCAAATACTTGCCCATCTGTGTAAATAAGTGCACCACTGTGCCAGTAATTATACCAATATGGATGTAACTTTTTCTGTGTAAAGATTTGTTCCTCTTTACAAATAACTATCTCTGTGCAGATGATTATACCTGAATGGAAATAACGTCTCTGTGCAAAAAGTATACCTCTGTGCAAATAAGGGTATCTGCCTGCCAATAAGTGTATCTCCTTTTAAATAAGTGCAACTCACTGTCAATAAGTGCATCTTCCTGCCAATAAGTGCATCTCCCTGCAAATAAGTGCATCACTCTACAAATAAGGGCATCTCCCTGCAAGTAAGTGTACCTCTGTGCAAATTACTATACCTCTACGGAAATAACTGCCTCTCTGCAAGTAAGTATACTCCTGTGGAAATAAGTGTACATCTGTGCAAATATTTACCTCTGTGTAGATAATTATACTTGTAAGGAAATAACAATGCCTCTGCAAAAAGTGTTCCACTTTGCAAATAAGTGTGCCTCTGTACAAATAAGTGTACCTCTCTGCATATAAGTGTACCTATCTGCAAATAAGTGTATATCCTTGCAAATAAGTACATCTCCCTGCAAATAATTGCTTAGCCCTGCAATTAAGGACATCTCTCTGCAAATAAGTGTCCATCCTTGCAAATAAGTACATCTCCCTGCAAATAATTGCATCTCCCTGCAATTAAGGGCATCTCCCTGCAATTAAGGGCATCTCTCTGCAAATAAGGGCATGTCTCTGCAAATAAGGGTACCTCTGTTCAAAAAGAGTACCTGTGTTCAAATTATTTCCACTGTGTAACACCTGTGGAAAAAACGTATAGCTCTGAACAAATAATTGTATCTGTGCTAAAATACATATACCTCTCTGTAATAACTGTACCTCTGTGTAAATAACAGTACCTCTGTGCAAATACTTGCACATCTGTGTAAATAAGTCCACCTCTGTGCCAGTAATTATACCTGTATGGATGTAAATTCTTCTGTGTAAAGATTTGTTCCTCTTTACAAATAACTGTCTCTGTGCCGATAATTATACCAGAATGGAAATAACGTCTCTGTGCAAAAAGTATACCTCTGTGCAAATAAGTTTATCTCGCTGCAAATAAGTGTATCTCCCTTCCAATAAGTGTATCTCCCTGCCAATAAGTGTATCTCCCTGCAAATAAGTGCATCTCCCTGCAAATAAGTGCATCTCCCTGCAAATAAGTGTACCTCTATGTAACAAAGTGTACCTCTGTGGAAATAACTACACTTCTATGGAAAAAACTGCCTCTCTGCAAGTAAGTATACTCCTGTGGAAATAAGTGTACATCTGTGCAAATAATTACCTCTGTGTAGATAATTATACTTGCAAGGAAATAACAATCCCTTTGCAAAAAATGTTCCACTTTGCAAAAAAGTGTTCCGCTTTACAAATAAGTGTACCTCTGTGTAAATATGTGTACCTTTCTGCATATAAGTGTACCTATTTGCAAATAAAGGCATCTCCCAGCAAATAAGGGAATCTCCCTGCAAATAAGTGCATCTCCCTGCAAATAAGGGCTTCTCCCTGCACATAAGGACATGTCTATGCAAATAAGGGTACCTCTGTTCAAAAAGGGTACCTGTGTTCAAATTATTTCCACTGTGTAACACCTGTAGAAAAATGTATAGCTCTGAACAAATAAGTGTATCTGTCCTAAAATACATATACTTCTGTGTAATAACTGAACCTCTGTGTAAATAACAGTACCTCTGTGCAAATACTTGCACATCTGTGTAAATAAGTGCACCTTTGTGCTAATAATTATACCTGTATGGATGTAACTTCTTCTGTGTAAAGATTTCTCCCTCTTTACAAATAACTCTCTCTATGCAGATGATTATACCTGAATGGAAATAACTCTCTGTGCAAAAAGTATACCTCTGTGCAAATAAGTTTATCTCTCGGTAAATAAGTGTACTTCTGTGCAAAAAAAAAAACAAAAACAAACTACATCTGTGCAAATAAGGTTACCCCTGTTGAAATAATTGTACACTTGTACAAATTCCCACTCTGCAAACAGTTGCATATGTATGTAAAGAACTACCGCTGTGGACCTAAATATAGTTCTGTACAAATAAGTGTACCTCTGAGGAAAACCGTGTTCCTCTGTGAAAGTAACTATGCCTCTATGGAAATAACTACCTCTGTGAAAATAATTACCTCTGTTCAGATAATTTTACCTGCACAGAAATAACCATAACTCTGCTAAAAAGTGTACCTCTGTGCAAATAAGAGTCCTTCTCTGCATATTACTATACGTCTATGGAACTAACTGCCTCACTGCAAGTAAGTATACTCCTGTGGAAATAAGTGTACATCTGTGCAAATAATTACCTTTGTGTAGATAATTATACTTGCAAGGAAATAATGATCCTTCTGCAAAAAAAGTGTTCCCCTTTGCAAATAAGTGTACCTCTGTGTAAATATGTGTACCTTTCTGCATATAAGTGTACCTATTTGCAAATAAAGGCATCTGCCTGCAAATAAGTGCATCTCCCTGCAAATAAGGGCATCTCCCTGCAAGTAAGTGTACCTCTGTGTAACAAAGTGTATCTCTGTGCAAATAACTACACTTATATGGAAAAAACTGCCTCTCTGCAAGTAAGTTTACTCCTGTGGAAATAAGTGTACATTTGTGCTAATAATTACCTCTGTGTAGATAATTATACTTGCAAGGAAATAACAATCCCTCTGCAAAAAATGTTCCACTTTGCAAATGTGTTCCTCTGTGCAAATAAGTGTACCTCTCTGCATATAAATGTACCTATCTGCAAATAAGTGTATCTCTCTGCAAATAAGTGTATATCCTTGCAAATAAGTACATCTCCCTGCAAATAATTGCTTCTCCCTGTAATAAAGGGCATCTCTCTGCAAATAAGGGCATGTCTCTGCAAATAAGGGTACCTCTCTTCAAAAAGAGTACCTGTGTTCAAATTATTTCCACTGTGTAACACCTGTGGAAAAATGTATAGCTCTGAACAAATAATTGTATCTGTCCTAAAATACATATACCTCTGTGTAATAACTGTACCTCTGTGCAAATACTTGCAAAACTCTGTAAATAAGTGCACCTCTGTGCCAGTAATTATACCTGTATGGATGTAACTTCTTCTGTGTAAAGATTTGTTCCTCTTTACAAATAACTATCTCTGTGCAGATGATTATACCTGAATGGAAATAACTCTCTGTGCAAAAAGTATACCTCTGTGCAAATAAGTTTATCTCGCTGCAAATAAGTGTATCTCCCTGCCAATTAGTGCATCTCCCTGCCAATAAGTGCATCTCCCTGCCAATAAGTGCATCTCCCTGCAAATAAGGGCATTTCTCTGCAAATAAACGCATCTCCCTGCAAATTAGTGCATCTCCCTACAAATAAGGGCATCTCCCTGCAAGGAAGTGTATCTCTGTGTAACAAAGTGAATTTCTGTGCAAATTACTATACCTCTATGGAAATAACTGCCTCTCTGCAAGTAAGTATACTCCTGTGGTAATAAGTGTACATCTGTGCAAATAATTACCTCTGTGTAGATAATTATATCTGCATGGAAATAATCATCCCTCTGCAAAAAAGTGTTCCTCTTTGCAAATAAGTGTGCCTCTGTGCAAATAAGTGTACCTCTCTGCATATAAGTGTACCTATCTGCAAATAAGTGTATCTCTCTGCAAATAAGTACATCTCCCTGGAAATAATTGCTTCTCCCTGCAATTAAGGGCATCTCTCTGCAAATAAGGGCATGTCTCTGCAAATAAGGGTACCTCTCTTCAAAAAGTGTACCTGTGTTCAAATTATTTCCACGGTGTAACACCTGTGGAAAAAAAGTGTAGTTCTGAACAAATAAGTGTATCTGTGCTAAAATACATATACCTCTGTGTAATAACTGTACCTCTGTGTAAATAACAGTACCTCTGTGCAAATACTTGCACATCTGTGTAAATTAGTGCACCTCTGTGCCAGTAATTATACCTGTATGGATACAACTACATCTGTGTAAAGATTTGTACCTCTTTACAAATAGCTATCTCTGTGCAGATAATTATACCTGAATGGAAATAACGTCTCTGTGCAAAAAGTATACCTCTGTGCAAATAAGTTTATCTCTCGGTAAATACTTCTGTGCAAAAAAAAAAAAAAAACAAAAACAAAAACAAAAAAAAAAAAACCCTCCATCTGTGCAAACAAGGTTACCTCTGTTGAAATAAATATCCACTTGTACAAATTCCCACTCTGCAAACAATTGCGTATGTATGTATAGAACTACCTCTGTGGACATAAATATAGTTCTGTACAAATAAGTGTACCTCTGCGGAAAAATGTGTTCCTCTGTGAAAGTAACTATGACTCTATGGAAATAACGACCTCTGTGCAAATAATTACTTCTGTTCAGATAATTTTACCTGCATGAAAATAACCATCGCTCTGTTAAAAAGTGTTCCTTGTTGCAAATAAGTGTACCTCTGTGCAAATAAGAGTCCTTCTCTGCATATAAGTGTATCTCCCTGCAAATAAGGGCATCTCCCTGCAAATAAGGGCATCTCCCTGCAAGGAAGTGTACCTCTGTGTAACAAAGTGAATCTCTGTGCAAATAACTGTACCTATATGGAAATAACTGCCTCTCTGCAAGTAAGTATACTCCTGTGGAAATAAGTGTACATATATGCAAATAATTACCTCTGTGTAGATAATTATATCTGCATGGAAATAATCATCCCTCTGCAAAAAAAGTGTTCCTCTTTGCAAATAAGTGTGCCTCTGTGCAAGTAAGTGTCCTTCTCTGCATATAAGTGTACCTACCGTGTTTCCCCAATAATAAGACCTATCCTGAAAATAAGACACCCACATACTCTTTAATATTCCGCTAAAATAAGCCCTCCCCCGAAAATAAGCTCTATCGAACTTACTATGAAAACGGTCATCATGGTGATCCCCTGCGCTATATGCTGCGTAGCGGTACCTTCAGTAAGCAGCGCCGCCCTCCCCTCCCGGGTGAAACGCACGTCGCGCTCCGAGCTGCATCCAATCAGAGCTGCAGCAGTGAGCGCGTCATCCTCTTCTTCCCTGGTGATTTGCTTGCTGGCGCTACTGAGAGCAGCGCCGCAGAGTAGAGCTGAGACAGGACCATCTAAAAACTCGGTAAGTTCAGTAAGCGATGGAGAATAAAATAAGCACTCAGGGGGCATGATGGAGGCTAAAAGGGGCATGATGGAGGCTAAAATGGGCATGATGGAGGATAAAAGGGGCATGATGGAGGCTAAAATGGGCATGATGGAGGATAAAAGGGGCATGATGGAGGATAAAATAAGCCCTCCCCTGAAAATAAGCCCTCTGGTGTTTTTTAGTCCCAAAAAAATAATAAGACAGTGTCTTATTATCGGGGAAACACGGTACCTGCAAATAAGTTTATCTCTCTACAATAAGTGCATCTCCTTGCGAATAACGGCATCTACATGCAAATAAGGGCATCTCCCTGCAAATAAGTGAACCTCTGTGTAACAAAGTGTACCTCTGTGCAAATAACAACACCTCTATATAAATAACTAAATATATATATAAATATATATATAAATATATAAATAACTAAATAACTGCCTCTCTGCAAGTAAGTATACTCTTGTGGAAATAAGTGTACATCAGCGCAAATATTTACCTCTGTCTAGATAAGTGTACTTGCAAGGAAATAACGATCCCTCTGGAAAAAAAGTGTTCCACTTTGCAAATAAGTGTACCTCTGTGCAAATAAGTGTACCTCTCTGCATATAAGTGTACCTATCTGCAATTAAGTGTATCTGCCTGCAAATAAGTGCATCTCCCGGCAAACAAGGGCTTCTCCCTGCACATAAGGACATGTCTATGCAAATAAGGGTACATCTGTGTAAATTAGTGCACCTCTGTGCCAGTAATTATACCTGTATGGATACAACTACATCTGTGTAAAGATTTGTACCTCTTTACAAATAGCTATCTCTGTGCAGATAATTATACCTGAATGGAAATAACGTCTCTCTGCAAAAAGTATACCTCTGTGCAAATAAGTTTATCTCTCGGTAAATAAGTGTACTTCTGTGCAAAAAAAAAAAACAAACTACATCTGTGCAAATAAGGTTACCCCTGTTGAAATAATTGTACACTTGTACAAATTCCCACTCTGCAAACAGTTGCATATGTATGTAAAGAACTACCTCTGTGGACATAAATATAGTTCTGTACAAATAAGTGTACCTCTGAGGAAAACCGTGTTCGTCTGTGAAAGTAACTATGCCTCTATGGAAATAACTACCTCTGTGCAAATAATTACCTCTGTTCAGATAATTTTACTTGCACAGAAATAACCATAACTCTGCTAAAAAGTGTACCTCTGTGCAAATAAGAGTCCTTCTCTGCATATTACTATACGTCTATGGAACTAACTGCCTCACTGCAAGTAAGTATACTCCTGTGGAAATAAGTGTACATCTGTGCAAATAATTACCTCTGTGTAGATAATTATACTTGCAAGGAAATAACGATCCTTCTGCAAAAAAGTGTTCCACTTTGCAAATAAGTGTACCTCTGTGTAAATATGTGTACCTTTCTGCATATGTGTACCTATTTGCAAATAAAGGCATCTGCCTGCAAATAAGTGCATCTCCCTGCAAATAAGGGCATCTCCCTGCAAATAAGTGTACCTCTGTGTAACAAAGTGTATCTCTGTGCAAATAACTATACTTATATGGAAAAAACTGCCTCTCTGCAAGTAAGTTTACTCCTGTGGAAATAAGTGTACATTTGTGCAAATAATTACCTCTGTGTAGATAATTATACTTGCAAGGAAATAACAATCCCTCTGCAAAAAATGTTCCACTTTGCAAATAAGTGTACCTCTGTGTAAATATGTGTACCTTTCTGCATATAAGTGTCCTTCTCTGCCTATAAGTGTACCTACCTGCAAATAAGTTTATCTCGCTGCAAATAAGTGCATCTCCTTGCAAATAAGGGCATCTGCCTGCAAATAAGGGCATCTCCCTACAAAAAAAGGCATCTCCCTGCAAATAAGGGCATCTCCCTGCAAATAAGTGAACCTCTGTGTAACAAAGTGTACCTCTGTGCAAATAACAACACCTCTATAGAAATAACTGCCTCTCTGCAAGTAAGTATACTCCTGTGGAAATAAGTGTACATCAGTGCAAATATTTACCTCTGTCTAGATAAGTGTACTTGCAAGGAAATAACGATCCCTTTGGAAAAAAAGTGTTCCACTTTGCAAATAAGTGTACCTCTGTGTAAATAAGTGTACCTCTCTGCATATAAGTGTTCCTATCTGCAAATAAGTGTATCTGCCTGCAAATAAGTGCATCTCCCGGCAAATAAGGGCTTCTCCCTGCACATAAGGACATGTCTATGCAAATAAGGGTACCTCTGTTCAAAAAGGGTACCTGTGTTCAAATTATTTCCACTGTGTAACATCTGTAGAAAAATGTATAGCTCTGAACAAATAAGTGTATCTGTCCTAAAATACATATACTTCTGTGTAATAACTGAACCACTGTGTAAATAACAGTACCTCTGTGCAAATACTTGCACATCTGTGTAAATAAGTGCACCTCTGTGCTAATAATTATACCTGTATGGATGTAACTTCTTCTATGTAAAGATTTCTCCCTCTTTACAAATAACTCTCTCTATGCAGATGATTATACCTGAATGGAAATAACTCTCTGTGCAAAAAGTATACCTCTGTGCAAATAAGTTCATTTCCCTGCTAATAAGTGCATCTCCCTGCAAGTAACGGTATCTCCCTGCAAATAAGTGCATCTCCCTGCAAGTAAGTGTACCTCTGTGTAACAAAGTGTATCTCTGTGCAAATTACTATACCTATATGGAAATTGATGCCTCTCTGCAAGTAAGTATACTCCTGTGGAAATAAGTGTACATCTGTGCAAATATTTACCTCTGTGTAGATAAGTATACTTGCAAGGAAATAACTACCCCTCTGCAAAAAATGTTCCACTTTGCAAATGTGTTCCTCTGTGCAAATAAGTGTACCTCTCTGCATATAAGTGTACCTATCTGCAAATAAGTGTATCTCTCTGCAAATAAGTGTATATCCTTGCAAATAAGTACATCTCCCTGCAAATAATTGCTTCTCCCTGTAATTAAGGGCATCTCTCTGCAAATAAGGGCATGTCTCTGCAAATAAGGGTACCTCTCTTCAAAAAGAGTACCTGTGTTCAAATTATTTCCACTGTGTAACACCTGTAGAAAAATGTATAGCTCTGAACAAATAAGTGTATCTGTCCTAAAATACATATACTTCTGTGTAATAACTGAACCTCTGTGTAAATAACAGTACCTCTGTGCAAATACTTGCACATCTGTGTAAATAAGTGCACCTTTGTGCTAATAATTATACCTGTATGGATGTAACTTCTTCTGTGTAAAGATTTCTCCCTCTTTACAAATAACTCTCTCTATGCAGATGATTATACCTGAATGGAAATAACTCTCTGTGCAAAAAGTATACCTCTGTGCAAATAAGTTTATCTCTCGGTAAATAAGTGTACTTCTGTGCAAAAAAAAAAAAAAAAAAAAACAAACTACATCTGTGCAAATAAGGTTACCCCTGTTGAAATAATTGTACGCTTGTAAAAATTCCCACTCTGCAAACAGTTGCATATGTATGTAAAGAACTACCGCTGTGGACCTAAATATAGTTCTGTACAAATAAGTGTACCTCTGAGGAAAACCGTGTTCCTCTGTGAAAGTAACTATGCCTCTATGGAAATAACTACCTCTGTGCAAATAATTACCTCTGTTCAGATAATTTTACTTGCACAGAAATAACCATAACTCTGCTAAAAAGTGTACCTCTGTGCAAATAAGAGTCCTTCTCTGCATATTACTATACGTCTATGGAACTAACTGCCTCACTGCAAGTAAGTATACTCCTGTGGAAATAAGTGTACATCTGTGCAAATAATTACCTTTGTGTAGATAATTATACTTGCAAGGAAATAACGATCCTTCTGCAAAAAAGTGTTCCCCTTTGCAAATAAGTGTACCTCTGTGTAAATATGTGTACCTTTCTGCATATAAGTGTACCTATTTGCAAATAAAGGCATCTGCCTGCAAATAAGTGCATCTCCCTGCAAATAAGGGCATCTCCCTGCAAGTAAGTGTACCTCTGTGTAACAAAGTGTATCTCTGTGCAAATAACTACACTTATATGGAAAAAACTGCCTCTCTGCAAGTAAGTTTACTCCTGTGGAAATAAGTGTACATTTGTGCTAATAATTACCTCTGTGTAGATAATTATACTTGCAAGGAAATAACAATCCCTCTGCAAAAAATGTTCCACTTTGCAAATGTGTTCCTCTGTGCAAATAAGTGTACCTCTCTGCATATAAATGTACCTATCTGCAAATAAGTGTATCTCTCTGCAAATAAGTGTATATCCTTGCAAATAAGTACATCTCCCTGCAAATAATTTCTTCTCCCTGTAATAAAGGGCATCTCTCTGCAAATAAGGGCATGTCTCTGCAAATAAGGGTACCTCTCTTCAAAAAGAGTACCTGTGTTCAAATTATTTCCACTGTGTAACACCTGTGGAAAAACGTATAGCTCTGAACAAATAATTGTATCTGTCCTAAAATACATATACCTCTGTGTAATAACTGTACCTCTGTGCAAATACTTGCAAAACTGTGTAAATAAGTGCACCTCTGTGCCAGTAATTATACCTGTATGGATGTAACTTCTTCTGTGTAAAGATTTGTTCCTCTTTACAAATAACTATCTCTGTGCAGATGATTATACCTGAATGGAAATAACTCTCTGTGCAAAAAGTATACCTCTGTGCAAATAAGTTTATCTCGCTGCAAATAAGTGTATCTCCCTGCCAATTAGTGTATCTCCCTGCCAATTAGTGCATCTCCCTGCCAATAAGTGCATCTCCCTGCCAATAAGGGCATTTCTCTGCAAATAAACGCATCTCCCTGCAAATTAGTGCATCTCCCTACAAATAAGGGCATCTCCCTGCAAGGAAGTGTATCTCTGTGTAACAAAGTGAATTTCTGTGCAAATTACTATACCTCTATGGAAATAACTGCCTCTCTGCAAGTAAGTATACTCCTGTGGTAATAAGTGTACATCTGTGCAAATAATTACCTCTGTGTAGATAATTATATCTGCATGGAAATAATCATCCCTCTGCAAAAAAGTGTTCCTCTTTGCAAATAAGTGTGCCTCTGTGCAAATAAGTGTACCTCTCTGCATATAAGTGTACCTCTCTGCATATAAGTGTACCTATCTGCAAATAAGTGTATCTCTCTGCAAATAAGTACATCTCCCTGCAAATAATTGCTTCTCCCTGCAATTAAGGGCATCTCTCTGCAAATAAGGGCATGTCTCTGCAAATAAGGGTACCTCTCTTCAAAAAGAGTACCTGTGTTCAAATTATTTCCACGGTGTAACACCTGTGGAAAAAAAGTGTAGTTCTGAACAAATAAGTGTATCTGTGCTAAAATACATATACCTCTGTGTAATAACTGTACCTCTGTGTAAATAACAGTACCTCTGTGCAAATACTTGCACATCTGTGTAAATTAGTGCACCTCTGTGCCAGTAATTATACCTGTATGGATACAACTACATCTGTGTAAAGATTTGTACCTCTTTACAAATAGCTATCTCTGTGCAGATAATTATACCTGAATGGAAATAACGTCTCTGTGCAAAAAGTATACCTCTGTGCAAATAAGTTTATCTCTCGGTAAATACTTCTGTGCAAAAAAAAACAAAACAAAACAAAACAAAACAAAAAAAAAAACCCTCCATCTGTGCAAACAAGGTTACCTCTGTTGAAATAAATATCCACTTGTACAAATTCCCACTCTGCAAACAATTGCGTATGTATGTATAGAACTACCTCTGTGGACATAAATATAGTTCTGTACAAATAAGTGTACCTCTGCGGAAAAATGTGTTCCTCTGTGAAAGTAACTATGACTCTATGGAAATAACGACCTCTGTGCAAATAATTACTTCTGTTCAGATAATTTTACCTGCATGAAAATAACCATCGCTCTGTTAAAAAGTGTTCCTTGTTGCAAATAAGTGTACCTCTGTGCAAATAAGAGTCCTTCTCTGCATATAAGTGTATCTCCCTGCAAATAAGGGCATCTCCCTGCAAATAAGGGCATCTCCCTGCAAGGAAGTGTACCTCTGTGTAACAAAGTGAATCTCTGTGCAAATAACTGTACCTATATGGAAATAACTGCCTCTCTGCAAGTAAGTATACTCCTGTGGAAATAAGTGTACATATATGCAAATAATTACCTCTGTGTAGATAATTATATCTGCATGGAAATAATCATCCCTCTGCAAAAAAAGTGTTCCTCTTTGCAAATAAGTGTGCCTCTGTGCAAGTAAGTGTCCTTCTCTGCATATAAGTGTACCTACCTGCAAATAAGTTTATCTCTCTACAAATAAGTGCATCTCCTTGCGAATAACGGCATCTACCTGCAAATAAGGGCATCTCCCTGCAAATAAGTGAACCTCTGTGTAACAAAGTGTACCTCTGTGCAAATAACAACACCTCTATAGAAATAACTGCCTCTCTGCAAGTAAGTATACTCTTGTGGAAATAAGTGTACATCAGTGCAAATATTTACCTCTGTCTAGATAAGTGTACTTGCAAGGAAATAACGATCCCTCTGGAAAAAAAGTGTTCCACTTTGCAAATAAGTGTACCTCTCTGCATATAAGTGTACCTATCTGCAATTAAGTGTATCTGCCTGCAAATAAGTGCATCTCCCGGCAAACAAGGGCTTCTCCCTGCACATAAGGACATGTCTATGCAAATAAGGGTACCCCTGTTCAAAAAGGGTACCTGTGTTCAAATTATTTCCACTGTGTAACACCTTTGGATAAAAGTATAGCTCTGAACAAATAAGTGTATCTGTCCTAAAATACATATACCTCTGTGTAATAACTGTACCTCTGTGTAAATAACAGTACTTTTGTGCAAATACTTGCACATCTGTATAAATAAGTGCACCTCTGTGCCAACAGTTATACCTGTATGGATACAACTACATCTGTGTAAAGATTTGTACCTCTTTACAAATAGCTATCTCTGTGCAGATAATTATACCTGAATGAAAATAACTCTCTCTGCAAAAAGTATACCTCTGTGCAAATAAGTTTATCTCTCGGTAAATAAGTGTACTTCTGTGCAAAAAAAAACAAACTACATCTGTGCAAATAAGGTTACCCCTGTTGAAATAATTGTACACTTGTACAAATTCCCACTCTGCAAACAGTTGCATATGTATGTAAAGAACTACCTCTGTGGACATAAATATAGTTCTGTACAAATAAGTGTACCTCTGAGGAAAACTGTGTTCGTCTGTGAAAGTAACTATGCCTCTATGGAAATAACTACCTCTGTGCAAATAATTACCTCTGTTCAGATAATTTTACTTGCACAGAAATAACCATAACTCTGCTAAAAAGTGTACCTCTGTTCAAATAAGAGTCCTTCTCTGCATATTACTATACGTCTATGGAACTAACTGCCTCACTGCAAGTAAGTATACTCCTGTGGAAATAAGTGTACATCTGTGCAAATAATTACCTCTGTGTAGATAATTATACTTGCAAGGAAATAACGATCCTTCTGCAAAAAAGTGTTCCCCTTTGCAAATAAGTGTACCTCTGTGTAAATATGTGTACCTTTCTGCATATAAGTGTACCTATTTGCAAATAAAGGCATCTGCCTGCAAATAAGGGCATCTCCCTGCAAATAAGGGCATCTCCCTGCAAATAAGTGTACCTCTGTGTAACAAAGTGTATCTCTGTGCAAATAACTATACTTATATGGAAAAAACTGCCTCTCTGCAAGTAAGTTTACTCCTGTGGAAATAAGTGTACATTTGTGCAAATAATTACCTCTGTGTAGATAATTATACTTGCAAGGAAATAACAATCCCTCTGCAAAAAATGTTCCACTTTGCAAATAAGTGTACCTCTGTGTAAATATGTGTACCTTTCTGCATATAAGTGTCCTTCTCTGCCTATAAGTGTACCTACCTGAAAATAAGTTTATCTCTCTACAAATAAGTGCATCTCCTTGCAAATAAGGGCATCTGCCTGCAAATAAGGGCATCTCCCTACAAAAAAAGGCATCTCCCTGCAAATAAGGGCATCTCCCTGCAAATAAGTGAACCTCTGTGTAACAAAGTGTACCTCTGTGCAAATAACAACACCTCTATAGAAATAACTGCCTCTCTGCAAGTAAATATACTCCTGTGGAAATAAGTGTACATCAGTGCAAATATTTACCTCTGTCTAGATAAGTGTACTTGCAAGGAAATAACGATCCCTTTGGAAAAAATGTGTTCCACTTTGCAAATAAGTGTACCTCTGTGTAAATAAGTGTACCTCTCTGCATATAAGTGTTCCTATCTGCAAATAAGTGTTTCTGCCTGCAAATAAGTGCATCTCTCGGCAAATAAGGGCTTCTCCCTGCACATAAGGACATGTCTATGCAAATAAGGGTACCTCTGTTCAAAAAGGGTACCTGTGTTCAAATTATTTCCACTGTGTAACACCTGTAGAAAAATGTATAGCTCTGAACAAATAAGTGTATCTGTCCTAAAATACATATACCTCTGTGTAATAACTTAACCTCTGTGTAAATAACAGTACCTATGTGCAAATACTTGCACATCTGTGTAAATAAGTGCGCCTCTGTGCTAATAATTATACCTGTATGTATGTAACTTCTTCTGTGTAAAGATTTGTTCCTCTTTACAAATAACTCTCTCTATGCAGATGATTATACCTGAATGGAAATAACTCTCTGTGCAAAAAGTATACGTCTGTGCAAATAAGTTCATCTCCCTGCTAATAAGTGCATCTCCCTGCCAACAAGTCCATCTCCCTGCCAATAAGTGCATCTCCCTGCAAGTAACGGTATCTCCCTGCAAATAAGTGCAGCTCCCTGCAAGTAAGTGTACCTCTTTGTAACAAAGTGTATCTCTGTGCAAATTACTATACCTATATGGAAATAGATGCCTCTCTGCAAGTAAGTATACTCCTGTGGAAATAAGTGTACAAATATTTACCTCTGTGTAGATAAGTATACTTGCAAGGAAATAACGATCCCTCTGCAAAAAATGTTCCACTTTGCAAATGTGTTCCTCTGTGCAAATAAGTGTACCTCTCTGCATGTAAGTGTACCTATCTGCAAATAAGTGTATCTCTCTGCAAATAAGTGTATATCCTTGCAAATAAGTACATCTCCCTGCAAATAATTGCTTCTCCCTGTAATAAAGGGCATCTCTCTGCAAATAAGGGCATGTCTCTGCAAATAAGGGTACCTCTCTTCAAAAAGAGTACCTGTGTTCAAATTATTTCCACTGTGTAACACCTGTGGAAAAACGTATAGCTCTGAACAAATAATTGTATCTGTGCTAAAATACATATACCTCTGTGTAATAACTGTACCTCTGTGCAAATACTTGCAAAACTGTGTAAATAAGTGCACCTCTGTGCCAGTAATTATACCTGTATGGATGTAACTTCTTCTGTGTAAAGATTTGTTCCTCTTTACAGATAACTATCTCTGTGCAGATGATTATACCTGAATGGAAATAACGTCTCTGTGCAAAAAGTATACCTCTGTGCAAATAAGTTTATCTCGCTGCAAATAAGTGTATCTGCCTGCAAATATGTGCATCTCCCTGCCAATAAGTGCATCTCCCTGCCAATAAGTGCATCTCCCTGCCAATAAGGGCATCTCCCTACAAATAAGGGCATCTCCCTGCAATGAAGTGTACCTCTATGTAACAAAGTGTATCTCTGTGCAAATTACTATACCTCTATGGAAATAACTGCCTCTCTGCAAGTAAGTATACTCCTGTGGAAATAAGTGTACATCTGTGCAAATAATTACCTCTGTGTAGATAATTATATCTGCATGGAAATAATCATCCCTCTGCAAAAAAAGTGTTCCTCTTTGCAAATAAGTGTGCCTCTGTGCAAATAAGTGTCCTTCTCTGCCTATAAGTGTACCTACCTGCAAATAAGTTTATCTCTCTACAAATAAGTGCATCTCCTTGCAAATAAGGGCATCTACCTGCAAATAAGGGAATCTCCCTACAAAAAAAGGCATCTCCCTGCAAATAAGGGAATCTCCCTGCAAATAAGTGAACCTCTGTGTAACAAAGTGTACCTCTGTGCAAATAACAACACCTCTATAGAAATAACTGCCTCTCTGCAAGTAAGTATACTCCTGTGGAAATAAGTGTACATCAGTGCAAATATTTACCTCTGTCTAGATAAGTGTACTTGCAAGGAAATAACGATCCCTTTGTAAAAAAAGTGTTCCACTTTGCAAATAAGTGTACCTTTGTGTAAATAAGTGGACCTCTCTGCATATAAGTGTTCCTATCTGCAAATAAATGCATCTGCCGGCAAATAAGGGCTTCTCCCTGCACATAAGGACATGTCTATGAAAATAAGGGTACGTCTGTTCAAAAAGGGTACCTGTGTTCTAATTATTTCCACTGTGTAACACCTGTAGAAAAATGCATAGCTCTGAACAAATAAGTGTATCTGTCCTAAAATACATATACCTCTGTGTAATAACTGAACCTCTGTGTAAATAACAGTACCTCTGTGCAAATACTTGCACATCTGTGTAAATAAGTGCGCCTCTGTGCTAATAATTATACCTGTATGGATGTAACTTCTTCTGTGTAAAGATTTCTTCCTCTTTACAAATAACTCTCTCTATGCAGATGATTATACCTGAATGGAAATAACTCTCTGTGCAAAAAGTATACCTCTGTGCAAATAAGTTCATCTCCCTGCTAATAAGTGCATCTCCCTGCCAATAAGTGTATCTCCCTGCAAATAAGTGCATCTCCCTGGAAGTAAGTGTACCTCTGTGTAACAAAGTGTATCTCTGTGCAAATTACTATACCTATATGGAAATTGATGCCTCTCTGCAAGTAAGTATACTCCTGTGGAAATAAGTGTACATCTGTGTAAATATTTATCTCTGTGTAGATAAGTATACTTGCAAGGAAATAACGATCCCTCTGCACAAAATGTTCCACTTTGCAAATGTGTTCCTCTGTGCAAATAAGTGTACCTCTCTGCATATAAGTGTATCTCTCTGCAAATAATTGTATATCCTTGCAAATAAGTACATCTCCCTGCAAATAATTGCTTCTCCCTGTAATTAAGGGCATCTCCCTGCCAATAAGTGCATCTCCCTGCCAATAAGTGCATCTCCCTGCAAATAAGGGCATTTCTCTGCAAATAAAGGCATCTCCCTGCAAATTAGTGCATCTCCCTACAAATAAGGGCATCTCCCTGCAAGGAAGTGTATCTCTGTGTAACAAAGTGAATCTCTGTGCAAATTACTATACCTCTATGGAAATAACTGCCTCTCTGCAAGTAAGTATACTCCTGTGGAAATAAGTGTACATCTGTGCAAATAATTACCTCTGTGTAGATAATTATATCTGCATGGATATAATCATCCCTCTGCAAAAAAAGTGTTCCTCTTTGCAAATAAGTGTGCCTCTGTGCAAGTAAGTGTCCTTCTCTGCATATAAGTGTACCTACCTGCAAATAAGTTTATCTCTCTACAAATAAGTGCATCTCCTTGCGAATAACGGCATCTACCTGCAAATAAGGGCATCTCCCTGCAAATAAGTGAACCTCTGTGTAACAAAGTGTACCTCTGTGCAAATAACAACACCTCTATAGAAATAACTGCCTCTCTGCAAGTAAGTATACTCTTGTGGAAATAAGTGTACATCAGTGCAAATATTTACCTCTGTCTAGATAAGTGTACTTGCAAGGAAATAATGATCCCTTTGGAAAAAAAGTGTTCCACTTTGCAAATAAGTGTACCTCTGTGTAAATAAGTGTACCTCTCTGCATATAAGTGTTCCTATCTGCAAATAAGTGTATCTGCCTGCAAATAAGTGCATCTCTCGGCAAATAAGGGCTTCTCCCTGCAAATATGGGCATCTCCCTGCAAATAACGGCATCTCCCTGCTAATAAGGGCATCTCCCTGCTAATAAGGGCATCTCCCTGCAAATAAGGGCATCTCCCTGCAAATAAGGGCATCTCCCTGCAAATAAGGGCATCTCCCTGCAAATCAGGGCATCTCCATGCAAATAAGGGCATCTCCCTGCAAGTAAGTGTACCTCTGTGTAACAAAGTGTACCTCTATGCAAATTACTATAGCTCTATGGAAATAACTGCCTCTCTGCATGTAAGTGTACACCTGTGCAAATAATTACCTCTGTGTAGATAATTATATCTGCATGGAAATTATCATCCCTCTGCAAAAAAATTATTCGTCTTTGTAAATATGTGTGACTCTGTGCAAATAAGTGTCCTTCTCTGCATATAAAGTGTACCCATCTGCAAATAAGTTTATCTCTCTACAAATAAGTTCATCTTCCTGCAAATAACGGCATCTCCCTTCAAATAAAGACATCTCCCTGCAAATAAGGGCATCTCCATGCAAATAAGGGCATCTCCATGCAAATAAGGGCATCTCCATGAAAATAAGGCATCTCCCTGCAAAGAAGGACATCTCCCTGCAAGTAAGTGTACCTGTGTGTAACAAAGTGTACCTCTGTGCAAATAACTATACCTATATGGAAATAACTGCCTCTTTCCAAGTAAGTATACTCCTGTGGAAATAAGTGTACATCTGTGCAAATAATTACCTCTGTGTAGATAATTATATCTGCTTTATTCAATGTGGTTGAAAGAGTCATTTAAAAACCTTTGGAAAATCAGTCTTTTTCCTACAAAAGAGGCACCCACAGCAGTCCTTCATCAGGCAGACAGTGTGATAAAGTGGGTTAACTTCCCAGCACAACCAGAACAAAGCCTTACTCCTTACCCAGTGCCTGTCGTTGGAATTTTGTTAAAGGCTTTTAAGTGAGCAGTACAATTATCTGGGATAAGACCTAACTAGATATACACCTTTCATACAAATCCACCAATGACTGTATGCTGTGAAACCATCCCAGAGTGGCCAATTTTATTGGCCACAGCTCCAAATTTTACACACAGGTTTCCATTAAAGATAATCTCGCTATTCCCTAATAGATTCTTGAAGAAAATGGGGAGTGTTATGTAGTATATGTTGATCAGAATCAAATGTTTACCCAGCAACATATTTGAGGAAGATAACTGACTTAGGAAAGCTTTCCTAATTTTATTTCTCTCTTTCTTTAATGGTATGACTTGACATATTCGACTTCCATACAAATTTTGAGTGGTACATAGTATATAATGTGTTGATCAGCATCTAATTTTTGCCAAACTCTTTTTTTTCAGTTTTTCAGCAATTATTATTAAATAATGCATTTTTAAAAATTATTTCATATGATATTCTATATCTGTACATTTTTGCAGATGCATCCAAACATATCACAGCCAAAGTGAGAGGAGTCAAAAAGGGGCAGAAAGACAGAGAGAGAAAGTCACAAAGAATAAGAAAGAAAAAGAGAAACAGAATGCTAGAGAAATACAGAGACAGAATGACAGATAGCTCTAGAGAGGTAAAAGAAAAAGTGAGAGAGAAAGAAAAATAGGGCTTGACATAGAGTGAAATATAGAGAGAAAGATGGAGTCATAGCCTGAGAGAATAAGCCAGAATGAGACAATGAGAGAGACAGAAAAGGCCAGAGGGAAAGAGAAAGAGCCAGAGAGTAAGATAGAAATTGAAAAAGAAAGAAAGAAAGAGAGAAAGCCACAGAGAAAGCCACAAAAACAGAGAAAAGGAGAGAGAAACAAAGGGACAGTGAGAAAAAAGCAAGAGAGATAGAAAGAGATACAAAGACAAAAAGACAGACAGATAAAGGGGGGAGAGAGAGAAAGAAAAAGGGTGATTCAGAGAGATAGAATGAAACAGAGACAAAGACAGAGCCATAGTGGAACAGAATGGGAGAGGAAAGAAAATGTCAGAGGAAGAGAGAGAAAGCCAGGGGAAGAGAGAGTAAAAAAGAGAGATGGGAAGCCAAAGAGTGATAGAGAAAAAAAATGAGTTTGAGAGAAACAGGTATACAAAGAGAGAAAGAACAAGAAACAGAGAGAATGAGAGACAGAGAGAAAGAATGAAGGACAGAGACAGAAAGAACAAGAGACAGAGAGAGAAAGAACAAAAGACAGATAAAGAATGAAAGACAGAGAAAGAACAAAAGACACAGAGAGAAAGAATGAAAAACAGAGAAAGAATGAGAGACAGAGAAAAAGAACTAGAAACAGAGAAAGCAAGCCAGAGCAAGAAAGAATAGAAACTAAATGCCAGAGGGAGAAAGAGAAAGCCAAATAATAGGGAAGAGGCAATGAATAAGAAAAAAAGAAACAGGAATAAAGAATGAGAAGAGAAAGGGGGGACAAATATTGAAAAAGATAGAGAGAAAGAGAACTAAAAAGAGTAAGAAAGGCAGAAAATGCACACACACACACACACACACTCAGAAAGGGGGGGGGGGGAAGAAAGCCAGAGAGTGAGAAAGAGAAAGAGAAAAGTAGGCATTGAGAGAAACTGACACAGAGAGAGCAAGACAGAATAAGCTAGAGAGGAAAAAGTGAAAAAGAAAGTGTCAGGGGTTGGGGGAAGAGAGACAGACAGACAGACAGGACAGAGTGAGGGGAAGACAGAGTGAGTGAGTGAGAAAAAGAAGGAAAAAGAGATTAATAGGAACCCAAAGAAAGCCAGAGAGTGAAAGAGGGATGAAAAAGAGTAAAAGAAAGAATCAGAGAGACAGAAAAAGACACAAAAAATGCAGAGAGTGCAAGCCAGAGTGAGGCAAAGAGAGAAGTGCCAGGGGAAAAAGTGCCAGAGAATGAGTGAGAAAGACAGAAAAAAATAGTCATAAACAGAGAAAGAAAGAGAGAAAGCGCCAGAAAGAGAACTAAAAAAAAGACAGAGACAGTAAGAGAAAAATTTTTAAAAAGTGATTCAGAGACACAGAAACTGAGACAGAGACACAGCTAGAGAGAGAAAAGAGAGAACATGACAGGGAGAGAGGAAGAGACAAAACGTGACAGTGATAAAGATAAAACAAGAGAGTGAGAGACAGAAACAATGAAAGAGAAAGAGAAATCAGAGAGAAAGAGGCAGATACAGTGAGAAAGTCAGAAAGAACGAGAGAGAGGGAGGGAGAGAGAGAGAGAGAGAGAGGGAGAGGGAGATGGGGAGGGGGAGGGGGAGGGGAGGGAGAGGGGGAGAGAGAGGGGGAGAGAGAGAGGGAGAGAGAGGGGGGGAGAGAGAGGGGGGGAGGGGGGGGAAGAGAGAGAGAATGAGACAGACAGGCACAAAGACATGGAGCCAGTGAAAAAGAAAGAAAAACAGAGTCAGAGAGAAAGAGACAACTGGCCTCTTCTAGAGATCTCCATCTCCTCCTACCCCCAAGAATCTTTGCCAATGGAGCAACTCTCCCCTCCCAGGTCAGGTCTCCTTTGCTCCACCTTCTCAGTCTTGTCCCCTACATGATCCTCTTTTTCTGAGACCAGGGAGCTCTCCTCAATGCTCATCTTTCTCAACCTTTCCCCAGCCTTTGATCACCCCTCTCTCCTTTCTGAGATTCTCTTCTCTACGGTTTTAGGACAGGATCCTCTCCAGGCTCTCCTCCATACTTTCTGACCCTTTACCTGTCTTCTGAACTGGCTCTTCCACCAGATCACATCCTCTAATCACAGGTGTCCCTCCTCCTGGCTCTTCCTCTTTTCTCCCTCTATATAATGGATCTCATCAGCTGACATGCATTTAATCACCATCTCTGGGCTAATAATTTGCAAATTCTTCTTCCCTCTCCTGCCCTAATTTCTCTGCCGACTTTTAGTCCTGCATCCCTATTGACCTGCCTGGATACCTTTAAGTTATGTTTAAAAACTAAAAGCCATCTAAGGAAAGCCTTCTTTAATTCCTCTTCTTGTGCTTTCCCTCTTCTAATTATTTCCTTTTTCATCCGTACAAAGTTGGCTATTTACCTATTGTCTCCTCATTAGACTTTAAGCTCCTCGAGGGAAGAGATTGTAGTGTGTGTGTGTGTGAGAGAGAGAGAGAGAGAGGGAGAGGGAGAGGGAGAGGAGAGGGAGTACCAGAGAAATATAGACAAACAAGCATAGAGGGAGGGAAAGAAGAGAGTGAGAGAGAGAAATAGTCAGTGAAACTAAGAGAGAGAAAGGAACAGGGACCCTGTGAGAAATACCAGACAGATAGAAAAAGAGAGAGTGTTGGGTAATTTGTATTTAAAAAAAAAAAGATATATTTTGGTGCCTGTGGCAAAACTTGGTCTTGGTTAATTTGGTTTAAAAGCAAAGGACATATTTGGCTGCCTGTACAAAACTTGGTTTTGATAATTATTTATTTAAAAGCAAAGGATACTTTTGGTACCTTTGGTACAACTTGATATTGGGCATTTTTTTTAATAAGCAAAGGATACATTTGGGTGCATGTAACACAACTTGATTTTGGGTATTTTTATTGGAAAGTAAAGGATACTTTTTGGTGCTTCTGGCACAACTTGGTTTTTGCTCATTTTTTTAAAAGCAAAAGATATCCCCAGGACCAGATGGATTTACATGTGAATTCTACCAAACATTTAAAGAACAACTAACTCCAATGCTATGCAAACTTTTTGAAAAAATAGGGATTGAAGGAGTCCTACCAAATTCCTTCTATGACACAGACATGGTACTGATACCTAAACCAGGTAGATCGAAAACTGAGAAAGAAAACTATAGACCAATTTCCTTAATGAATATTGATGCTAAAATCTTAAATAAGATATTAGTAAATAGACTTCAGAAAATCATCCCCAGGATAATACACTATGATCAAGTAGGATTCATACCAGGAATGCAGGGCTGGTTTAATATTAGGAAAACTATTAGTATAATTGACCATATTAATAATCAAATTGATAAAAACCATATGATCATCTCAATAGATGCAGAAAAAGCATTTGATAAAATCCAACATCCATTCCTACTAAAAACGCTTGAGAGTATAGGAATAAATGGACTATTCCTTAAAATAATAAGGAGCATATATTTAAAACCTTCAGTAAACATCATATGTAATGGCGATAAACTAGAACCTTTCCCTATAAGATCAGGAGTAAAACAAGGTTGCCCACTATCACCATTACTTTTCAATATAGTACTAGAAACTCTAGCCTCGGCAATAAGAGCCGAGAAAGAGATTCAAGGAATTAGAGTAGGAAATGAGGAAATCAAACTATCACTCTTTGCAGATGACATGATGGTATACTTAGAGAACCCCAAAGATTCTGCTAAAAAGCTATTAGAAATAATTCAGAATTTTAGCAAAGTTGCAGGATATAAAATAAATCCACATAGATCCTCAGCATTTTTATACATTAACAACACAATCCAACAGCAAGAGATACAAAGAGAAATTCCATTCAAAATAACGGTCGATAGTATAAAATATTTGGGAATATATCTACCAAAGGAGAGTCAGGAATTATATGAGCAAAATTACAAAACACTTGCCACAAAAATAAAGTCAGATTTAAATAATTGGAAAGACATTCAGTGCTCTTGGATAGGCCGAGCGAATATAATTAAGATGACAATACTCCCTAAACTAATCTATTTATTTAGTGCTATACCAATCAGACTTCCAAGAAACTATTTAAATAACCTAGAAAAAATAACAACAGAATTCATATGGAACAACAAAAGGTCGAGAATTTCAAGGGAAGTAATGAAAAAAAATTAAGTGAAGGTGGTCTAGCTGTACCTGATCTAGAACTATATTATAAAGCAACAGTCACCAAAACCATTTGGTATTGGCTAAGAAATAGACTAGTTGATCAGTGGCATAGGTTAGGTTCACAGGGCAAGATAGTGAATAAAAATAGCAATCTAGTGTTTGACAAACCCAAAGATCCCAAATTTTGGGATAAAAATTCATTATTTGACAAAAACTGCTGGGAAAACTGGAAATTAGTATGGCAGAAACTAGGCATGGACCCACATTTAACACCACATGTAGCGAGCTGTAGTCTCTAGAAGCTGCCGGATCGCTCTCTGGGAAGAGATCTGCTTTGTCTACTCAAATCTTTAAGACAGATTCTTCTTCCTGTAGTGAACCGTTGTCTCCAGGCAGTTGCTGTTAACTCTTGTCCTTAGAAGTGACTTCCCTTCCTGCAGAGAGCCCCGTCAAGCCTGATGCAATTCAGAGTCTTCCTCTCTTCCTGGAGTGCTGTCCTCTTTATCCTCCCAGAGAATGGGCGTGGGATAATGCAAGGGCTTCTGGGAAGAACCACTTCAGCCAATGGGCTTGCTCCTTCTATCAAGTCAACCTGAGTTCTCACCTTGTAACTATCCAGACAACCTCAGTTCTCACTTAGTAATCCTAACATCTCCCCCTTTCTTTTGATTTAGAACATAGGACAGTCATGACCTTGAAACATAAATCCATCAATATGGGAAGTATTACAGATAATTACATAAATTACATAAGCACATAGTAACATAGTAACATAACACATGCTAGAAGTATATAACATAATCATAATCAAATAATCATAAATTGAAAATTTATAAATGTCCATAAGTCCATTGTCCATTAGTCTCATCTTGTGTGAGGAAGTCCAATGATTCCTGCTGGTTTTTAAAGTTCTTTAACAGTCTTCTTATTATCCATGATCTTTCAGTGTCAGATGTTTCTTAGATCTTCTCCTTTATTTTGAGGTCTTTCTCTTTTTCTGTCTCTCTCTGGTGGACAAGGCGAATATGACTCGTTGGCACCCATCTGATTCCTTCTCCTGCTGAAGAAATACAAGCAAACCCTCTCTCCCAGGCAGTTAACCTATCTAATTACCTTCTATTTACCACTTTCTAAATCTCTTCTCATCATCTGGCAATTACATTGGAATTGTTTGCACTGGACACAGCCCTGTTGGTTTAAAAGGCCTATATTCTCCCCAAGTGTAATCCATTTTTGCAATCTGATTGCCTTTTGACTCACTTATCAGGTAATCCCTTTCTGCCATGTGATTGCTTTTCTGCTGGTTGATTAAATCAGAGTCCTGGCCTTCTAAAGGTTCTTTGGGTGTAACATCAGCTGCCATCATGCCCCAAGTCTTTTTTGCCTGGGGCCCTGGACCTGGGCCCCTCATCCCATTTCCCTGAATTAATCTACACTCTGATGCCCAATGGAGTCCTCTGTTGCATTTTGGACATGGGGTTTTAGGTCTTCTCTCACCCTGTTTCCTCACTGTATCTCCATACCTACACTGAGCTCTTAGATGTCCAATTTTTCCACATTGAAAACATCGCCGAGTTTCTCTAGAAGGCCCTTGCCAGGAGGGACCCTGTCTTTCCACATTTATCATTGTCCGGGTGTAAAAAGCATTTGTTCCCACTGTAGCACAGCGTCTTATGATCTCCTCTAAAGGAGCATCTTTGTCTAATCCCCATATAATTCTTTTGCAAATCTCATTGGCATTTTCCTTAGCCAGATGTCTGGTCATTATTTCTGTAGCTGAATTTTCTCCAATAGTTCTTTTGACAGCAGTTTGCAAACGTCCCACAAAATCTGCAAAAGGTTCATTGGGACCTTGCTGTATTTTAGTGAAAGCCTCTCCACGATCTTTCTGTCCAGGGAGGACACCCCAAGCTTTTATTGCAGCCTTAGCAATTTGTTCATATATTGTCATGGTATAATTAATCTGTTCCGAATTCTCTCCATATTGACCTTCACCAGCTAAGTGCTCAAAAGTGAATTGTGTGTTAACTCCTATTTCCAAATTGCATCTGACTTGAATTTTACATAATTCATGAAATTCCGCAAGCCATAATAAATTTTCTCCAGGTTCCAGACATGTCCTTGCTATGGATTTCCAATCATTCGGGGTTAGGACTTCATAAGACAAACCATCTAGTAACATTTTGACATAAGCTGATGTAGCCCCATAAAGGGTACAACCTTTTTTCAAATCCTTAATTTTATTCAAATCTAAAGGTGCATATCTTCTCCTTTTTTTACCTACAGAGTCAGTATTTTCAATCACAGGATATGCATGTATAAAATCACTTATATCCTGTCCTTCTTTCTTAGCTTTAACCAATGCTTTTTCTAATCTTGTCATAGGCTTAGACTGCTTCACAGACAATTCTGTTTGTGTTTCTGCCTCTTCCTCTCCTCCTTCTTGCTCCACCCTTGAAGGGTTAATTGAGGGAGGAGATGGGAGGTGCTCCTGTTGCTGTTGCTCAGAATTGTACTTAACTTCATTGTTATCTGATTCATCCTTTTCACCTAGTTTAGTTGACACCTCCCCATTTTGCTCCTTCATCTCTTCCTTTAGAATAACATTTTTTAAAGCCATTTGGATTAAATTGTAGGTATGAATTGTATCTTTGGAAATTGAGTTTGGCCTGGAATTATAGTGTTCACCTAATTGCTTTCCTACTAATTCCCATTCATCTGGATCCAATTCTTCTTCCAGAGAAAAAGAAGGACATATAACCTTCACAGTTCTTAAAAGTTCAGTAATCTCCTCTAAAATTATAATCAATCCTTGGCTTTTCATAATCTTGATGATGCTCTCTAAACATTTTCCTTGAACAGAAGGTGTTTGCCCCATTTCAGCTATAAGAGATTCCTGGTTTAGCCGTTAACAAGTTAAGTTCCTTATCTATTAGCACACTCACTTGATCTTTAAAAAAGTTTCCTTGTTACTCACGGTTCTGGGTCAGAGAGACTGAGATCTAGATCGGAAGCTTTTCCACTGGAATCAGGACTGTGTCTGTCCCTGTTCGGGCGCCAAATTGCGAAGGTCTGGTCTAGCTCCTCTTGTCAGGATAAGCAAAAGTCCTTGCCCCACGTGTGGACGCCAATTGTAGCGAGCTGTAGTCTCTAGAAGCTGCCGGATCGCTCTCTGGGAAGAGATCTGCTTTGTCTACTCAAATCTTTAAGACAGATTCTTCTTCCTGTAGTGAACCGTTGTCTCCAGGCAGTTGCTGTTAACTCTTGTCCTTAGAAGTGACTTCCCTTCCTGCAAAGAGCCCCGTCAAGCCTGATGCAATTCAGAGTCTTCCTCTCTTCCTGGAGTGCTGTCCTCTTTATCCTCCCAGAGAATGGGCGTGGGATAATGCAAGGGCTTCTGGGAAGAACCACTTCAGCCAATGGGCTTGCTCCTTCTATCAAGTCAACCTGAGTTCTCACCTTGTAACTATCCAGACAACCTCAGTTCTCACTTAGTAATCCTAACAACCACATACTAAGATTAGATCAAAATGGGTCCAAGATTTAGGCATAAAGAACGAAATCATAAATAAATTGGCGGAACATGGGATAGTTTACCTCTCAGACTTGTGGAGGAGGAAGGAGTTTGTGTCCAAGGGAGAACTAGAGACCATTATTGATCACAAAATAGAAAGTTTTGATTACATCAAATTAAAAAGTTTCTGCACGAACAAAACTAATGCAAACAAGATTAGAAGGGAAGTAACAAATTGGGAAAACATTTTTACAGTTAAAGGTTCTGATAAAGGCCTCATCTCCAAAATATACAGAGAATTGACTTTATAAGAAATCAAGCCATTCTCCAATTGATAAATGGTCAAAGGATATGAACAGACAATTTTCAGATGATGAAATTAAAACTATTTCCACTCATGTGAAAGTGTTCCAAATCACTACTGATCAGAGAAATGCAAATTAAGGCAACTCTGAGATATCATTACACACCTGTCAGATTGGCTAAGATGACAGGAACAAATAAGGAAGAATGTTGGAGGGGATGTGGGAAAACTGGGACACTGATGCATTGTTGGTGGAGTTGTGAAAGAATCCAACCATTCTGGAGAGCAATCTGGAATTATGCCCAAAAAGTTATCAAAAGGTGCATACCCTTTGACCCAGCCATACTATTACTGGGCTTATATCCCAAGGAACTACTAAAGAAGGGAAAGGGACCTGTATGTGCCAAAATGTTTGTGGAAGATGAATGGATGTCCATCAATTGGAGAATGGTTGGGTAAATTATGGTATATGAATGTTATGGAATATTATTGTTCTGTAAGAAATGACCAACAGGAGAAATACAGAGAGGCTTGGAGAGACTTACATCAACTGATGCTGAGTGAAACGAGCAGAACCAGAAGATCATTATACACTTCAACAATGATACTGTACGAGGATGTATGCTGATGGAAATGGATATCTTCAACATAGAGAAGATCTAATCCAATTCCAATTGATTAATGATGGACAGAATCAGCTACATCCAGAAAAGGAACACTGGGAAATGAGTGTAAACTGTTATTTTTACCTTCTGAATCCAATTCTTCCTGGGCAACAAGAAATTCGGTTCTACACACATATTGTATCTAGAATATATTGTAATATAATTAACATGTATAAGACTGCCTGCCATCTGGGGGAGGAAGGGAAAAAATCTGAATAGAAGTAAGTGCAAGGGATAATGTTGTAAAAAATTACCCATGCATATGTACTGTCAAAAAAAAAAAGTTATAATCATAAAATAAAATAAAATAAAAATTAAATTAAAAAAAATAAAATGCTTACTAAAAAAATAAATAAAAATAAAAACAAAAGATACATTTGAGTGCCTGTGGCACAACTTTGTTTTGCATAATTTGGTTTAAAACAAATGATACATTTGGGTGCCTATGTCACAACTTGATTTTGGCTACTTTTGTTTAAAAGCAAGGGATACATTTGGTTGTCTGGGGCACAACTTGGTATTGGGTAATTTTGTTTAAAAGCCAAGGATACATTTCAGTACTTGTGTACAATTTGGTTTTGGGTAATTTTTGTTCAAATGGAAAGGCTACATTATGGTATTTGTGGCACAAATTGGTTTTGGGTAATTTTGTTTAAAAGCAATGAATACATTTGCTGAACTGTGGCAAAAGTTGGTTTTAGATAAGTTTTGTTTTAAAGCTAAGAATACATTCTGGTGCCTGTGGCACAACTTTGTAATGGGTAAACAAGTTTAATTGCAAAGGATAAATTTGGGTACCTGTAGCACAACTTGGTGTTGGGTAATTTTGTTTAAAAGCAAGGGATCTATTTGGTTGCCTAGGACAAAACTTGGTTTTGGTAAATTTGGTTTAAAAGCAAAGAATACATTTGGGTGCTTGTGTAAAGCTTAATTTTGGGTAATTTTGTTTAAAAGTAAAGGATACTTTTGGGTACTTCTGGCACAACTTGTTTTTGTTGTTGTTGTTGCTTTGTTTTGTTTTGTTTTTTTGTTTTGTTTTGTTTTTTGATAATGTTTGTTTAAAAGAAAAAATACATTTGAGTGCCTGTTGAAAACTTGGTTTTGAGTAATTTGGTTTAAAGTCAAAAGATACATTTGGGTGCCTGAGGCAAAACTTTGTTTGGATAATTTTTATTTCATAGCCAGGGAAACATTTGAGTGCCTGTAGCATAATTTGGTTTTGGATAATTTTGTTTAAAAGCAACAGAATCATTTGGGTGCCTATGGCACAACTTGGTTTTGGTTACTATTGTTTAAAAGCGAGGGATACATTTGGGTACCTGTGGTACAATTTGATATTGGGTAATTTTGTTTAAAAGCAATAAATACATTTGGTGGCCTGGGGCAAAACTTGGGTTTAGGTGATTTTTGTCTTAAAGTGAAAGATACATTTTGGTGCCTCCTTCACAATTTTTTAAAGGGTAATTTTGTTTAAAAGCAAAGGATACATTTGGGTGCCTGTGACAGAACTTGGTTTTTGGTAATTTTTTTTTTGTTTTTTTTTTTTAAAGATACATTTGGGTCCCTGTGGCACAACTTGATTTTGGGTAAAGGTAAATCTACATATGAGTGCCTATGGCACAACTTGTTTTTGTTTAATTTGGTTTCAAAGCAGGGGATACGTTTGGGTGCTTGTGGCACAACTTGGTTTTGGGTACTTTTGTTTAAAAGCTAAAAATACATTTGGGTGACTATGGTACACTTATTTTTGTTTAATGTGATTTTAAAGCAGGGGATACATTTGGATACTTCTGGCACAATTTGGCTTTTGATAATATTTGTTTAAAAGCAAGAGATATATTTGAGTGTCTCTAGCACAAATTGGTTTTGGGATATATGTATAAAACAAAAGATACATTTGGGTGCCTATGGCACAACTTAGTTTTGAGTAATTTTGTTTAAAACCAACAGATACATTTGGGTGCATGAGGCACATCTTGGTTTTGGATTAATTTTGTTTAAAAGCAAAAGATACATTTGGGTGCCTGTATCACAACTTGATTTTGGGTAATTTTTTAAACTAACACATACTTTTGGGTGCCTGTGGCACAACTTGGCTTTGGGTAATGTTGTTTAAAAGCAATGGGTATTGTAAGGGGCCTAGAACGGATCTTTCCTGTGCGGAAGGGAGCCGCCCTAATATCAGTCATCTCCAGGATGTGGTTCTGGGTCGACTAATAGAGCTACGTGTCGGTAGATGCGTGGAACTATGAGTTGCTTGGCCATATAAGGAGAAAAACGGCTAGGCATTGCTAAAGGAGCTGGCCCCGCCCACGATGGGAGGAATCGGGGAGGGTCCAAGAAGATTCTGTATAAAAGTAGGGAACAGCAACCGCTTGGGGAGACATTTTGGGGAGCAGACAATAAAGAACAGCTCTGCTACATGTTGGCTCTCTGTTTGCTTATTCTCTGCTCCTGTCTCCGGAGCGGGGCCGGAGACGTCCGAAGGCTGGTGATAGCATGAAGCGCGCAATAAGAAACTTTCAGTTTCCAGTGAAGCTGCAGGGAAGCAGACCCACAACAAAGTTTCCAGTGAAGCTGCAGGGAAGCAGACCCACAACAAATGGCGCCTTGAACAGGGACGTGGGTAGTGTATTCGCTGGAACGAGGAAAGATAAGTAGAAAGACGCGCTCCTTGATTTTTAATCAAGAAGAAGCAAACAGCCTAATTGCTTAGACGCAGTTAGATGAGGTATGGGGCAGAAAGCAGTTAAAGCCCAAATTGAGCCAACAGATTCAGGAGTATATGCTTCACAGCTATATAAACTCTGTAAAAAGAATGGAGTGGATCTTAACTTAAAAGCATGCAGAGCCTGGATAGAAAAAATAGAACTCTGTGTCTGTCTGTGTATGTCTGCTTTGAAATTTTTGTTCTGTGTTAAATGTTAGCAAGCTCATAAGAGATAAGAATTCAGCCTCTTAGAAAAATAACAGGCTGAATTGTGGAAATTGAAATTCATTCAGAATAGTAATTCTTTCAGAGTGGTTCAAAATGTATTGGTCTTAAAAATTGTTTGTGATTTTAAACTTTTTAACCTGTTGTACCAATTTGTAAGTAAAACAAGAGAAAAAAAAAACTTGACTATTTTAAACTGGTGGGAAAGTTTTCTCTGAAAAGCAGATTTTCAAAGCCTGCTAAAGGGGAGTAATGGCATTACAATCTTATCTGCTTAATACCGCCTGGGAAGCTTCTTACTAGTGGCCTTGAAGCACTCAGGCAGAAGAAAAAAAACAAAAACAAAAAACTATTTGGTTTGCTTCTGAAACATTGGGTAATTTGTATCATTATGGGTTATGAATCTTGAAGTTTAAAGTTTAAAAAAAAAAGGGGGTGATTAAAGAACAGGGACTTTGAGGGATTTTTGCGAGTGTAGAGAGACTGCCTCGGCAGATTTTCTGCCTTCACAAAGACACCTCTGCTGGGAGCAGGGAAGATGGGAGGGGGTAATAGTATTCCCCCGTGTTGCCAGAAGAGAAAATGGTGTTAAGATAAGCATTTCTCGTGCTTGGCAACTCGTCTCTGTGTTAGTTCTTCCTCGGAAGCCGGTGACGACCGAAGACCCAGAAGATGGGTAAGTAGAGGGCAGATACTCCACTCACGAAGCAGAAGTCCACAAGTGGTCCCGAAGAAAAGGGACAAGAGAGATTGATTTACAAAAGCAATTAATAGTTTAAATGAAGCATCTAGTCAGAAGAGTTATTGGTTTGGAAGTGTTTATTTTTGCAGCAATTTATAGAGCAGCAATAGGAAGCTGCAGCTGTTTCTGGTTGAAGAAAGCAAACTGGTTTAAAGGGATTCAAAATTCTTCCTTGTATCCAATATTTGAAACCAAGGATTTGTTTTTAAGGAAATATGTTATGTCTTTACTTTAATATCTGAAAACTTTACAACTAAACAGGCTTATTGCTCAGATTCCTCCCTTAGGGTTTCAACAGTGCATGAGTTCTAGCTTGGAGACGGGGTCCTGGTTGGGACACGGAAGGAGGACAAGCTGACCCTGAGCTGGAAAGGACTGATCCAGATCCAGATACAGCAGTGCTACATAGGAAAGAGAGTGGACTCTGAGGGTGTGGACTTCCCAACTGAATGCAGAGAACAAGCTGAGACAAACATTGAAAAGCAACTGATGAACTGTGCATATAAAATCTTGATAGCGGTATTGAAACCTCACTATTAGATAAAATATCTATTACTGACACCTCCCCCTCCTACAAAACATCCTCCATCAATCATAAGAATTCCTAAAACTTGTACCAATAATGTAACTTTTCCTCCTTTGATGAATTGTGTTAGAAAGAAAAGAACCTGGTATGACACTTTATTTGGTGGTGCTGGAACTGGTTTGGATATAGTTAATTCAATAGACCTTGGGAACTTGGCCAGCAGACTGCACAGTGCTGGACAAGATGTTTCTCAAGCTTTGACTGTAAATGCTCAATAGTTGCCCACAACGATCCTACCCCACCAAAATACTTTAAAATATCAAGGCCAATTTCTACAGATTTTTAATGAGAGTATTATTACTAGTTTGGGTTTTACTGGAAATATTAGTAAATTATTTAAGTGGACCAAATGCTCTTTACAAAATATGTATACCTAGATACAAAAAGAAAATGCTCAGAGATTGTTGCAATGTGGGATTATATGTTTAATTTACTAGAAGCATGGAAGAAACAATGATCTGAAAATGCTATGTGTACTTTTTTTTGGTGTACTGGAACTATTGTGTATTGTCAAGTTAAGATATGGGTTGTTATGTCTTAATTTCATGTGTTACCTTTTGTCTTACCTAATGACTTTGCTTTACTCATATATATGGAAATTATATGGAAACTGTATGGAAACTGCATAGATTTGAATAATGTAACCCACACTTTGTCTGACTGTACTGCAACTGATAGGGGGATTGTTTGTGGGATGATGTTTCGGCAGATGGAACCCTGCCTTCTCTCACATTCATCCAATTTGTGTGATTTAACATTGTACCCTGTGAATAACTTCTCCATGATATATGAGGTATCTTCGCAACATAGCTTCTAATAATCTGGGTACCCAAGCTTCTTCCTTTACCCCATGTCTCCTTGTCACTACAACCTCTTGTGGATATCCTGAACAAGTTTTTAGTTATGAAGAAACTATTAGAGTCTAATCAGCGCACATTAAATGAACATCGAATACAGACTCTTATAGCTGCAGGACAACTTATCGAGGCCTCTCATTTAGTAACATCAGATACTAACCACCATTGGTATGATTTCTTATTTAGATCAGGTAGTGCTACCATTTATTTTAATACTTTAGCTATACCCATAGTATTATTATTACTCTTTCTAGTTATATTATGTATATGTAATTGTCTTATGTATTGGAAAATGAAATTAATTTACTCTAATTTCACCCCACTAGCTCAGTCCTCTTATTATTTTTGTGATTTTAAGGCCAAATGATTAAGAAATTTAAAATTTCATATTAGGATTATAAGCTCACTCAAATCTAACAGACCTCAGCTTCCAAATTATGGGAACTTGACCGTTCCATGAACTCTGTATATTTTTGACACTAGATGCTAGGAACTAGCCCTTCCTAGAGATGTTTATGCTCCAGAGAAGAGTGGCTCCCTCCCTGGGCATAGACAATTAATAAAGAACTGTCAAGATACAGATGATACAGAACGAGTCAACTAGTGAAGCCCTCCTGTACCCCGCACCTGCACAGATGTATGTGCCAAACCCTTAAATAATTTTTTGGTAAAAATCCTTCTTTGTCTATAGACATGATAAGAAAATTAACTAGAATGAAACGAGATAGCTGTATCAAAAGAACTATATCAGTGGTTAATTTGGCTCTTAATGTGATAGAGGAAATGCAAATATATCAAATTCAACAGGAGGTAAGCTTTTTTAGCTGCAAGTCTACCACAATTTATGATAAAAAACAATGCTGCTTGGCGGCATCAAGAAAGTTTGGATCAGATAATGTTAAATAGAATCTCACAGTTATCTGATGTAATGCAAATTGTTGTACATCAACAGGCATTGATGTTGAGATATATGAGAATGCAATGTCACTATAAATATTATCCTTTATGTGTAACTCCTATTCCATTTAATTCTTCTCTGTATAATGATCTTGAAATTATTCTGAAAAATGCTACTTTTATGACAAATGCTACTTCTTAACTTGCTGCTCTGGATGAGATATTGTTAGCTATGCAAAACGCTACTATAACATTTGAAGATGAGTGGGAACGAAAAGAACATGATTTTATTAATTGGTGGAAAAATGTTAATTTCAATGATATCATGCATTGGCTAATTATAGGAGCTGTTGCTTTCCTGCTGTTATTATTGATTCTTTGTATCCTCCCTTTGTTATTCCGAGCTGTATTTGCTGTAATTCAAAAAATTTTGATTGAAATGAAAGGATCCTATGCTTTAAACAAAAGAAGGGAATACAATTGTAACTGACCGTTGGTCAATGAGTCTGATGCCAAATATTTTTGGTCTTTTGATATTGTTTTTTGATACTACCACTCTTGATGCACTGTTTATTATATATATATTTTTGATACTGTCATTCTTGGTGCTTTGTCTTCGCCTTTGTCACCCCGAGTTGTGTTAGCTACAAAAGAAAGATCTTGAATTTTGAACCACTACCCTCGTATTAAACAAAAAGGGGGAATTGTAAGGGACCTAGAACCGATCTTTCCTGTGCGGAAGGGAGCCGCCCTAATGTCAGTCATCTCCAGGATGTGGTTCCGGGTCGACTAATAGAGCTACGTGTCTGTAGATGCGTGGAAGTATGAGTTGCTTGGCCATATAAGGAGAAAAACGGCTAGGCATTGCTAAAGGAGCTGGCCCCGCCCACGATGGGAGGAATTGGGGAGGGTCCAAGAAGATTCTGTATAAAAGTAGGGAACAGCAACCGCTTGGGGAGACATTTTGGGGAGCAGACAATAAAGAACAGCTCTGCTACATGTTGGCTCTCTGTTTGCTTATTCCCCGCTCCTGTCTCCGGAGCGGGGCCAGAGATGTCCGAAGGCTGGTGATAGCATGAAGCGCGCAATAAGAAACTTTCAGTTTCCAGTGAAGCTGCAGGGAAGCAGACCCACAACAAAGTTTCCAGTGAAGCTGCAGGGAAGCAGACCCACAACAGGGTATATTTGGTGGGCATGGCAAAACTTGGCTTTAGGTAATTTTGATTTTAAAGCTAATGATACATTTTGGGTAATTTTTGTTTTTCTTTAAAAGAAATGTATGTATTTTGGTATGTATGGTACAACTTGGTATTTGGCAATTCAGATTAAAAGCAAGGGATACCTTTTGGTGTCTGTGGCAAAACTTGGTTTTGGGTAATTTTGTTTAAAAGTGAAGGATACTTGTTGATGCTTCTGGCAAAACGTGATTTTTGATAATTTTTATTTCAAAACAAAAGACACATTTGGGTGCCAGTGTGAGGGATAAAAAAATCCTATCCAAAAATGACTACTCAGAGATCACTCATAGAAAAGCAGAATTATTTATTAGAATCTTGAGAAGCGGACCCCATCCTGGTCTGTGAGCCAAATTCACAGTAGGAGAGAGCCACTCCCTTGAAAATGTTCACAACTTTTATACATTTCAGACAAAGAACTTCCAAAATCCCACCCTCCATAGGTTGTGAGTGGTCATACAAATTTATACCATTCCCACCCACCAATTTGATCAGTGGAGTGCAACTTGACAAAGTGATTTACAGCCTTTTCTTCTTTGGACAATGGAATGCGGCCTCAGCCTTCACATGGCTGGCGCCTATAGGTCTGGTTTACATTAGCTAGCAGTAATATGTACTTAATCTGTAAATTCTTCACCATATCTTACTCCACACACCAGTTTGATTTAAAAGCAAGGGATATATTTGGTTGCCTATGGAACAGCTTTCTTTTCGGTAACTTTGTTTAAACGCAAAGGATACATTGGGGTACCTGTACAACAGATACTTTTGGGTGCCTCTGGCACAATATTGTTTTGGTTAATTTGTTTTAAAAGCAAAGGATACATTTGGATGCTTTTGGCACATTTTAGTATTGGGTAATTTTGTTCAAAAACAATGGATACACAGGTGTAATGGGGATAAACTGGAACATTTTCCAGTAATATCAGGAGAGAAACAAGGTTGCCTTCTATCACCATTACTATTCAATATTGTATTCGAAATGCTAGTCTCAGCAATAAGAGCTGAGAAAGAGATTAAAGGAATTAGAGTAGGTAATGAGGAAACAAACCTCCAATCTATCTTTGCAGATTATCATCTGATGGCATATATACTTATATACTTAGAGAACATAGATTGTATAGGCTAAAACTTTCCTTCAGGAGACATTGCATTGGTGGTGTGAAGACGATTGAGCTTACTTCTTACAAGTAAAAACAAATAAACAGAGGTACAAATCTCCAGACGCTAGTAGTCTATTATATAAGCATGAATTTCCTGATAAAGAGGGCCACTGGTTTATCCTATGGAGCTTAAAGCCATGGGGAATGAAAGGCAATCTGCCTCCCCCTCCCTATTTTAAAGCCTAGAACAAAGAACGGTAGTCTGTACATGGGGGTAAACAATATAAATGGTTAAGGATGTTAGCATCATGGGGTAGGAACATTGCAATTCAAAATCTGAAATGGGAATTGGTAACAATTATTCTTTTCCTCTTGAATATATTGATGCTTTCTCCCTGGACCTTGCAGAAATAAATAATGATAGAAACAAATCTGTTCTAATTATACAAAAACACCTGGAGACAATATATCTAGAAATGGCATCATCCTGGCTGGCAGAAATTCTATAAGATGTCCTAGAATTGAATTAGGACAGATAATATTATAGAGCACAATCAATTTTCTTGACTTAAAATGATTTGCAGATGGTGCTGAGATAGCAATTCATTTTCCATTAAAACATTTTATGAGAGCACTGCACATTGAAACTTGTTTCAGAATTTTCAAAAATGGCTGAAAAGAAAACTGAAATTGTTCATTTAACTGAGAGGAACACTCAGTTGGTTCTAGGATATCCGGGTAGTTTTCCTTGATGATTCCTTAAAGGATGTAGTCTAGGTTCTTTTTGTGGATAATAGTTTTCAGGTAGTTTAATAATTGTTAAATGATCTCCCCTGGATCTATTTTCTTCTGTTAGTTTTTTTTTAACTCCTTATCCTTTTGGCCAGTTCTACCTTTTAAGGAATTTTGATGCCATTATCTAGAAAGAAGCAATAATCAGTCAGATTTTTATTCTGTAAAAATTGATAATAATAGGTAACTAGGGGCTTAATTTATGCCATTCTACTTTCCCTTCCTCTTAAGATACTAAAGTATAAATTATATTCTGCCCTCAGACACACAACAGCCCTTGTGCAGACAAGTCAAATTGTCAAAGAAGAGGAATGAGAAATTCCTGATAATCCCTCTTTGAATATAGAAGGGATAATCCAGTTGAACCTTGCCTGAGTTGGTCAGACCACACCTGAAATATTGTGTTCATTTCCGGGCACCCTAATTCACGAGGCTCAGTTAACAAGCATTTATTAAATGCCTACTATGTGTGAGGCACAAAAATAGACAAAAATAGAGGGATTGGGAATTCTATGTAGTGGTTCATAATCATCTCCCAGAGTTCTTTTGATGGGTGTAGCTGGTTCAGTTCATTACTTCTCTATTGAAACTGATTTGGTTCATGTCATTGTTGAAGAGGGGCCACGTCCATTAGAATTGATCATTATATAGTATTGTTTTTGAAGTATATAATGATCTCCTGGTCCTGCTCATTTCACTCATCATCAGTTCATGTAATTCTCTCCAGGACTTTCTGAAATCATCCTGTTGGTCATTTCTTACAGAACAAGAATATTCCATAATATTCATATACCACAATTTATTCAGCTATTTTCCAATTGATGGGCATCCACGTAGTTTCCAGTTTCTGGCCATTACAAAAAGGGCTGCCACAAACATTCTTGCACATACAGGTCCCTTTCCCTTCTTTAAGATCTCTTTGGGATAGAAGCCCAGTAGTAACACTGCTGGGTCAAAGGGTATGCACAGTTTGATAACTTTTGGAGCACAGTTCCAAATTGCTCTCCAGAATGTCTGGATGTATTCACAATTCCACCAACCATGTATCAGTGTCCCTTTTTTCCCACATCCCCTCCAACATTCTGCATTATCTTTCCCAATGTCAATGATTTCAAATTGTCCTGGCCTTGGAATAATCCTACACACATTCCTGACACTTAGCTGTTGGTCAGTGGTCACCAGGGTGCTGAAACCCTTCTTGTAACTCACTTAGGGTCTGACCCTTAGAGTTTTCTAGGCGAAGAGATCATGTGACTTCCTGTAACCTGGGGCTCAAGGCCTGATCTTCTGGCTCTGCAGACCTCTGGGAATAGGGACCATGTGACTTAGGTCTAGTTGGACTTTTTGAGAAAGTTTCAGCTAGTCCCATAGGAAAAGAGAACAAGAGAGTCAGTCTCAGGAGGCAGTGTTCCCTGCAGTGGAGCAGTGTTCTCTCTGACCCCTGTGGTGATCCATGGGATTCTGAGAGGGCTAATCTGTGGGAATGGCAGGAAGAGCCTACAGGGCAGAGCTCTGAAGGGGGCTTTCTCTGTAGGAAGTTTACAGGGAAAAGAGAAAGGCAATGGGTCAGAGAAGGAAAATCTAGGCTAAACAGAAAGAGAAGAGGGATAGTGAGGGGAAGGAGAGAAATGCTCATTGGAAAGGGGAAGAAAAATGGATGAAATTTAAAAAAAACTAATGAAGATGACTAGTTGAATGGTAAGAGATGAAGGGGAATCTGCAAGAGAAGGAAAAGGAAAAAGGGGGAATGAAGAAATGTGGAATGAGATGAAAGCAGAAGAGATGAATAAATGTTTAAAGAAACTGGAGGTAAAGGACTTCCAGCCATCTTCTAAATGGGACAATAGGAATATGGACATTTCTTTGCAACATATGGAACTTCTGCAAAAATTAAGCAGTAGCATAAAGAGACTGAATGCAAATGTAAAAAGGTCCAAATAATTCAAACATCCTTTCATTCCCTGTGAAAAATGGATGGATGTTCAATTTATTTCCAAAGTTCTGATAATTACATTGGAGAAATGAAACTTAAATTAGGAACCAGAAACCCACAAGGACATCAGGAAGTAATCAAGGGTGAAGTTCATCTTCCCCCCAAAGAATATAATGCCTCTTTGGAGGCAGAGCATGACTTTTGCAATCAGGGATGGTGGCCTGAGACTTGAATATACTTTTTTTCTTTTCTGAGGCAATTGGGGTTAAATGACTTGACCAGGGTCACACAACCAGGAAGTGTTCAGAGTCTGAGGCCAGATTGACCTCAGGTCCTCCGGACTTCAGGGCTGGTGCTCTATCCACTGCACAACCTAACTGTCCTGTGGCCTGAAATTTGGAAAAAAAAGTTGGTTTTTTTCCCCCAGCCCTCCCCATTACTTTCCAATTCTAGAAAGTAAATTCCTCTGGGGTAGAGACAAGCTATGTGCATCCATTCTTGCAAGAATGTGAAATAATTCTTTCCTACATTCATCTGTGAGTCAGGGGAGTTCTTGGTTCCATTCCCCGATGATTAAGAAGGGAAATTGGTACAGGGATGGCCAACAAAAGATCCAAACCTAAATGGAGATTTACCAGTGACATAAAATAATGACTGAGTCAGAGAACAAAGGTTCCAGGATCTCACCAAAGATAAGTTTGCAAAAGAAAATGAAAAGGATTAAATAATACTCCCAAATTTCTGGTATTCAATGTAGTCCTCAAGGGGGGAACATAGCTTTACTGTGAGAAATCAATGGGCATTTGGTTTCCACAGTTATGGACATTTAGGTGGAATAATAAAACTTAAATTAAAAAATTGAAACTCACAAGACCATCAAAGAATAATAAAAGACATCTTAACCCCCAAAATGTAAGCTCTGGGGCAGCTAAGTGGCCCAGTGACTAGAGCACCAGTCCTGAAGAAAAGTCCTGAGTTCAAATCTGCCCTCAGACACAACATTTACGAGCCCTATGACTTCAAGGCAAGTCACAACTCCAATTCCTCAGGGAAAAGAAAGAAAGAAAGAAAGAAAGAAAGAAAGAAAGAAAGAAAGAAAGAAAGAAAGAAAGAAAGAAAGAAAGAAAGAGAGAAAGAGAGAAAGAGAGAAAGAGAGAAAGAGAGAAAAAGAGAAAAAGAGAAAAAGAGAAAGAAAGAGAGAAAGAGAGAAAGAGAGAGAGAGAGAGAGAGAGAAAGAGAGAGAGAGAGAGAGAGAGAGAGAGAAAGAGAGAAAGAGAGAAAAAGAGAAAGAAAGAGAGAAAGAAAGAGAGAGAGAGAAAGAGAGAAAAAGAGAAAAAGAGAAAGAAAGAGAGAAAGAAAGAGAGAGAGAGAAAGAGAGAAAAAGAGAAAAAGAGAAAGAAAGAGAGAAAGAAAGAGAGAAAGAAAGAAATCCAGATGTAAATCACCTGAGCTTCCTGCTTATCTTTAGGATAGATGATGTTCTGTCACGTAGGAAAATTGTGAGATTGCTGAATAAGTTATTTGGGGCTATTGTTGTAATATTGAAACCTAAAATTGGTAAGTAGTTTGATGTGGGTTATGATGTTGGGCACAGAGAGCAGAGTGGGATGTTGGGCGGGCACCCAGTGATGAGGTCCGAGGACCCAAATGATGTGGGTGATGTGACAGGAGATGGTGACAGAACCCAACTGCAGGGATTGAGCCACGGAAAGAAGTCGTGGTAATCATTGTCTTTGCCAAAAGTGGATTACTTTAGGGAAGAGGTTGTAGACAAAATGGTGGGATACAGTATGAAATAGAGTGGGAGAGCATAGAAAGAGGTTTTCATAATTAATGATGGAAAGGGCAAGTTTCTGAGTGGAACTTTCTCTTTGCCACGAGAAAGAAAACCCCCCCTGAGGCTGGGGCATGCCCTTAGCTGGCAGGCTTAATTCTGAAAGGGACTTAGCCCCCGAAAAGCTAGTTAGCCATAAAGAGAAGGAAGCATGGTGGACTTAGGGGAGATACCACGTGGTATGGAGGAGGAGAAGTGGAAAGCCACACAAAGCAGTGGGCTTTGGTAGACTGACTCAAAGGAAGGCAGTGGCCATGAGGTGATCCATGAGTATGTTTTATTGGGAAATGGAAACCTGGACATGATTGGGATTCCTGATGGGGCACGGCAAGGTGGGACTGTGCAAGATCTCTTCAGAGGGAGGGTCTCAGGGGTTTGACACCCTTTGGACTTCAGACTGACCACCTCCCCAAAGGATGGGACCAGAGAGCTAAAGGAATCTCTAGCAGGGCCTTCTCCCTACCTGCCTCAGGGACTCTTAAAGAAGGGTTGTATGGGCAGGGGAAGTGGACTCAGCCCCTGCTTGGGGGTCCATTGCCCTGGTTTGTGCACTTCTCTGGTTTGGGAAAAGCTTGGTTTTATCTGTAGGGTTCCAGGCTCTCACCTTTCGGTTTCTGAAGGTCTTTGATTGGGATTTTTGGTGGTTCATCTGAAATTTGGGACAGAAAACTGCCTACCAGTTATTTGTATTGGCTTGGGAAGGTATAGACTTAGTTCACCCTTCCCTCACTGGGCATGGCTGCTCCTTAGAAGTGAAAAACAAATCCACTCACTGGAGCTCACCCTCCAACCTTCTCTGTCTCACGTGATGGTTAAATGAACATCCTTTCACTTTACTTGCTTCTATCATTTAGAGAAGTAGCTTATGGTTATACCATGGTAATAACTGAATAGTTGCTTTTCTTTTTCAAGTCTCTGATTGTTTTAAGGCAAAGTCACTTGGGACGCTGTATCCGAGGTTCTACTGCAAGAACTCCCAGGAAGTTTGTTAGATTTCTGGCTAACTGCAAATTCTCTGAAAACTGTCCATTCTCCTGTATTTAAGAAGTGCCTCAGGGTGTCATGGGTAAGGAGTATGACAGTAAATGGGATCTGTACCTTTTAGAAGTCCCCAGAGCAGGATTTCAGCCTGACAAGCCTGCCTGTGCCGTGGGCTGTGCTCTGCAGGCCCGTGGGACAGAGTTTGGGATGTAAAAACTCTGCTTAGTGAAACTTGCTGTGGAGGTGAAATCCCTCGGGATCCTCCCTGACTGTTCTGGGTTCTGACTTTGGGAATGGTTCTCTGAACGACGTTAGAAACCCAGCATTGGAGAGAAATACCGGGAAGTTCCTGGCACAGGTTTCCCAGCAGGCCGAAGGGGGGATTGTTAGTGTCCCAATCAGGCCCCTGCTTTCTCCTCTTCAAGCAAATTTCTGTGATCAGAGTAAGTGGCCAATGGGAGCCGTCCTGCCTGCCTCTTCTCTGCCCGGGGTCAAAGGGTCTCATCCTCCTCTCTAACAGGACATCCTCCTTCCCTCCCTCCCTGTCTCCTTGATCTCTAGCCAGGAGCACAACTTTGTGAAGGGAAGGTGGAGTAGAATTGGTGCCTCTTCCTTTTGTTCCGCTAGATGTCGCGCTTGTCTCTGTTTTGGATTTCAGATTCCTCATTTCCTCATTTCTTCTTTCATTTTGGGCTTTGTGTTAGGAGAGCCCCCATAGGAGCCACACAGGGCGGGGTGAAGGGGGAAGAGGGGGAGGCCATTGAGCGTTGCCTCCTCTGGCTCAGGAGAGGGACCTCTGCTGCTCAGAGATGGGCCTGTTTGCCCTCAATGTAAACTCCCTGACCTCTTTTTCTGGTTCTGATTTCAGGCTTGTTTTAATGAGATTATAGACAGTAGAATGGCTTGTTTGTATTTCTCCTGGGCATTGCTTATGGTAAGCGGTGAGCTGTAACTGAAACCCATCCCCCTCTCACAATTATGGCAGCCTTCCTCAGGGAACCAGGGGGAACTTTGTAATCGAGTCCAGGAATCTCCTAATGTCTCCTAATAGAACTGCGCCCCCCTGCCCTTTTGTGCAGTTACTTCTAGTCCTCACAGGTGCTTCCCTGTTTCTACAGATCTGAGAAGTAAACTGTCATTTGTTCATCTAATTTCCTTTACTATCTCTCTTTTTTCCCCTGAGGCAATTGGGGTTAAGTGACTTGACCAGGGTCACACCAGGAAGTGTTCAGAGTCTGAAGCCAGATTTGACCTCAGGTCCTCCTGACTTTAGGGCTGGTGCTCTATCCACTGTGCCACCTAGGTGTATCTCTCTGTGTCTGTCTCTGTCTCTCTCTGTCTTTCTCACACTCCCTTATCTTCTCTCCATGCTGCCCCTCTGACTTACTCCTTTTTCTCAATCTCCTTTTCATTCTCTGGCTTGCTTTATTTCTATGCTTCTCTCTCTTTTTCTCTCTTTCTGTCCATTTCTGACTGTTTTTTTTTTCTTCACTTTTTCTTAGTCTCTATTTTTACTCTTTAGCCTTTCTGGCTTATTTAACCTCTGTGATTCTCTCTCTCTCTCTCTCTCTCTCTCTCTCTCTCTCTCTCTCTCTCTCTCTCTCTCTCTCTCTCTCTGTGTGTGTGTGTGTGTGTCTTTCTCTCCTCTCATGCTCTTGCTTTTACTCTTTCTTCTGTTTCTTTCTCTCACTTTTTTTGCATTTTTCTGAATATTTTTTTTTTCACTCTGAAAGTGTTTTTTAAGTTCTAGCTCTTAAGGAACCACGTTTCCACTCTGATTCTCATTGTCTCTCACTCTCTCTTGCTCTCTGTCTCTGTCTTTTCTTTTTCTGTCTCTGTCTCCTTTTCTTTTTCTCCTTCTTCTCTTCTCTCTCTCACTTTTTTCTGCCTCTTTCTGACTAATTTTTTTCACTCTCATAGTGTTTTTAATCTCTTGCTCTTTCTGACCTGTTATCCCTCTGATTCTCATTCATATTCTCTCTCTCTCACTCTCCCTCCTTCCCTCCCTCCCTTTCTCTCTCCTTTTTTTCATAATCAGAGTCCAGGAATTTCCTAATATTTCCTAATGGAACTGCGCCCCCCTGCCCTTTTGTGCAATTACATCTAGTCCTCACAGGTGCTTCCCTATTTCTACAGATCTGAGAGGTAAACTATCATGTGTTCATCTAATTTCCTTTACTATCACTCTTTTTCCCCTGAGTCAATTGGGGTTAAGTGCCTTGACCAGGATGACACAACCAGGAAGTGTCTGGGGCCAAATTTGAACTTAGCTCTATCTACTAACCCAAGTAGCTGCCCCTATGTATATATCATGACCCCATTTCAAGTTTATGTTAGCATAGGGTATTAGCTGTGGGTTAATACCCAGTTTCTGCCATACTAATTTCCAATTTTCCCAGCAGTTTTGGTCAAATGGTGAGTTTTTATCCTAAAAGCTGGGGTTTAGGGCTTTGTCACATATTAGGTTATTAGAGTAATTGACTATTTTGTCCTGTGAGCCTAACCTATTTCACAGATGGGCTACTCTCCTTCAGAGAAGCAGCTCATGGGTTTGGCATGTGCAAGTATCTGCCAATGGGAATTGAGCCAACCCAGCCACTTGAGCAACTCGCTCACAGAGGGGAGGCCCTTCAAGCCATCCCCATTTATGAGAAACTGCACTGTTACCCTCAGACCATCCCCTTTCTCAGTGGCACATGGCTGCTCTTTCCTCCACAAGGGTGTTTCTGCAACGTGGCAAAAAACTTATTTTGCACCAAAGGTAAAAATGGCCTCTGTATTCCTTTTATGCAGAGTCCCATACTTAGCAAATCCCTATTGTTTTCTTTTCGATAAGAAGTCCTTTCTTGAGTTACAACCTTTGAAGAGACAGGGGAGAAATATCTGGAAAAGCATCCTAAGATTACAGGACAACCCAGTAGTAACCACACAACAAGCCACAGGGCAACAAAGATTCTAATTCCAAGCACCATGAAGAGGTCTTATCAAACCAATGTGTATTTTTTTCCAGCAGTTTTATCTGGATTGAAATCTTCATGAGAAACCTTCTCTGTGTCAGATGCTAGACATAATCTATGCCATCTTCAATTCTGTTACTGAGAATTCGCCCCATCTTAGTCTGTCTGGCAAACCCCACTGGGACTTTCCTGGCTGGTTCCTCTCTCTACCTAGCTGGTACTTTCCTGTTTTGTACGTTAGATGTGGATATTGCAAGAGAGATGGGGGAAGCTACAAGTGAAACTAACAGAGTGATACCTCATATGGCACAGCTGATCCATCTCTTTTTTCCCCTGGGACTCAGGTCTGTTTCCTTGTTTTCTATGATGGTTTTGAACATATGACCACTTTTAGTAGGACAGCATTTCTCACTTTTGCCAGGAAGCACTGTGACATGAGCTTCAGGGACAACAAATGCAGTCTGATTTTCAATTTCATTCTCTAAACCATCATTGACTGTACAATTCCAACAAGTAACGTTGCAGAAATCGAATGTTTTCTTGGTCACAGTCATAAAATCTCCCACAGGAATGCATATCTCCCTCCCAGACGAGCTTTAGTATAGAGCCGGTAGCCAGTTCTCATGCCATTTGTCCAAGAACCAGGGCCCACGACGTTTCTCCATGTGACAAACTGCTAGCCCAATTCTTGAGTGACAAAAATGTATCCCAGGGAAGCTTGTGCTTTCCCAGGCACTGCCTTTGTAAGGTCCCCAAACAAGTACTGGGAGACTGCCATAAGTCCTCTTTAGCCTCATGCCGCGATTGCAATGTCCAGTCTGCAAGCGTAAAACAGGAACGAGAATGAGCACAGCATGAAGATCTGAAGGGTCAACCTGAGACCCCTTTACATAGACACACTGTGGCAGCCCTCCCGCACGGATGATGGGGTCTCTATGACAGGGCGTCCCCTGCATGCCCAGCATGTGTGTTATATGATATCCCATACCCGAAAAAGGCAACTGTAAAGTCACGCTCTCCACTTGTGCACAATAGGTACTATTCCTTTGCGACCAGTCCAAATGAAGCCCATTCCCAAGTCCAGAAGAGTTGTCTTTTACCTATGCCATGCTGCCACTATATTTCTCAAGGTGAAGTTCATCCCCGATTATTGGGGACAAATTGCCTGCTAGCACTACATCCAGTATGTGTTCCCAGCATGAGAAAATCCTCGGCCGTGGTGGGTCCACGATAGCTCACCCTTGGTGTTCTGCTGTTTGTCCCAGCTGTATAGGACTCAAACCCATAAGTATAGACGGCATCTTGTTAGCTGTCTTGGGGCCCCATCTTCCTTTTTATTGACAATCACCTCATCTTCCTTCTTTTCCTCTTCTGGTTTTTGGCCAATTTGGAGATGTCTGGAAGAAATCCACTGCTGAAGGTTTTCTCCTGTGGAGATACAAGCATATCCCGGTCTCCAAATTAGAACCCTAGAGGCTCTCCCATCCTTCAGGACCCTTTTTCATTACCATGGTCTCATTCTTAGGGGCCTTCTTAAGGAAGATGGGGTGTTATCTTTTAGTGGTTCTCTGTCTCTTTTTACCAGAGAATACTCCATAGCCAGGCTTAAGTCATTGGAATCAAATTGTAAGTAATTCATCGCCTGCAATGCTTCATCTATGTCTTTCTGAGTAACCCTACCTCCTCCTCCCTCTTTCTGATTTTTGATGAATCTCTTCAGGATCTGATTTGTCCTTTCTACAGTGACCTGTCCTGTGCTGTTGTAAGGAATTCCCAAAATATGATCTATGGAAAATTCCTGTAAGAACTATTTTAATATTTCTGAGGTGTATGAGGGTCCATTATTAGTCTTGATGGTGTGTGGGATACCCATAGAGGCAAAACAATGAAATGAGTGATTGATCACATGAAGCAGCTTTCCTTTGTAGAGAGGATGCAACTACAAAGCCCAAATGTTTGTCAGCTCTAACATGAAGGCATGTTTCCCCCCATTTATGTAACATCTATCTGCCATATATCATTTGGCCTGTCACCTCTGGGGTTAGTCCCCATCCCCACAGGTCTTTAAGAATAGGGTACACAAGCTACACATGGTTTTACTATGCTTGCCTAGAGTTCCCCCATTATCTGAGACCCTCTATTTCTCCCACTTTTTTTGTCTTAATTGAAGGTATACATCAGTGGTGAAAAACATCAGCATGGGAAGAATCACACAGACAAGTATTAAAATAATAAACAATATGAATAAACAAGATACTATAAAAGATTTCCATGAGTCGTCTTCTTCTTGTTCTTCTTCTTCTTGTTCTTCTTCTTCTTGTTCTTGTTCTTGATCTTCTTCTTCTTCTTGTTCTTCTTCTTCTTCTTCCTTCTTCTTCTTCTTCTTCCTTCTTCTTCTTCTTCTTCTTCTTCTTCTTCTTCTTCTTCTTCTTCTTCTTCTTCTTCTTCTTCTTCTTCTTCTTCTTCTTCTTCTTCTTCTTCTTCTTCTTCTTCTTCTTCTTCTTCTTCTTCTTCTTCTTCTTCTTCTTCTTCTTCTTCTTCTTCTTCTTCTTCTTCTTCTTCTTCTTCTTCTTCTTCTTCTTCCTCCTTATCCTCCTCCTGCTCTTCCTCCTCATCCTCCTCCTCAGCCTACCCCTCCTCTTCCTCCTGTTCCTCCTCCTCTTCCACCTTTTCTTCTTCTTCTTCTTCTTCCTCCTCCTCCCCCTCTTCTCTTCTTCCTCCTCCCTCCCCACCACCACTACCACCACCACCAGCACCCTCACCCCCCAATCACCACCTCCTCCTCCACCACCCCCAGCATGGATGATGCTCGTTCTATGGGCGGGAGGGGGTGTTCCCGATGCTGGGGTCCCAAGCTCCACCCGCCTGGATGGGACTGTAGCTGCCAGAGGAGTCTGAGTCGTAGGTGGGCGTCTGGGAGCTGGAGCTGGGGGGAGTGTCCGAGGCGGCAGGCCAGAGTGGGGGGCGCCCGGAGCCCAGTGGGACGAGTCTCTGGGGATGCACGGAAATGGTCTGACAGGTGGAGTGCAGCTCCACGCGGGCCAAGTTTTCCCTCACGTCCTTCACGCGCCCGATGTAGCCCTTGTAGGCCCCCTGGCAGATGCGCACCGACTGTCCCACGAGGCCCCTGTGTGGGGGAGGCCCACGGCGACCCCCACGGCCAGGAGCCCCGACCCCGCCAGCCCCTGTCCGGCCCCCGGGCGGCCGCTGTCTCCAAGGCCGGGCGCCCCCGCCCCGCGGGGCCAGGCTGTCTGGGACTGGCGGGGGGAGGGCTCGGGCCGGCAGCCGGGCCCCCTGCCGGGAATCCGCGGCCCCGGCTGGACCGGACCGCGCCGGCCAGCAGGAGGTGGCGGCACTTGCAGGCGAACAGGCCCCCGTGCTCCGGGAGCGTCCTGGAGCGGAGGAAGGCGATTCCCCGAAAGAGGTGGAGGACCGTGGCCTCGAGCCCTGAGCGCGGGCCCTCCACCACCCTGACCGAGTCCCGGACGCGCACGCTGTGGTGCTGGGCGTCCAGGGCCACGGCCATGCGGGTGTCCCTCCTGGCGGTGACGGCTTGGCGGCTCACGGTGACCACCCGGTCGTGCATGTCCAGGACCCGCAGAGCGCAGGCGTCCAGGCCCACGATGACGCCCACCGTGCTGGGGCTCAGCTGCACCAGCTCCCCCCAGCGGTGCCGGCCCCACACGTCCTCCGGGGCCGCCGTGTCCGGGCACAGCCGCAGGTCCCCGGGGAGCACGTGGAGCTCCTCGCGGCCCAGGTCGGACAGGAGCAGGACAAAGTCGGGCTCCACTCTGAGGACGAAGCCGGTGGTGCCCCGGTAGCGGCCCGCCAGCACCTGGACGTGCTCCCCCGCCTCGAAGTGCTTGCTCAGCTCCCCGGCGGCCAGCTGCAGCGGCTCCCGGAGCAGCTCGTGCTCGGGCATGATGGTGACCCGGGAGCCGCTCACGCCCAGCACCCGGCCCCGCAGCTGGATGAGCTCGCCCGCGCTCACCCGCACCCTGTCTCCGGCCCCGAAGCGGCGCTCCGCCGCCCCGTCTTCGTCGTCCACGCGCAGCTCGAGCTCCTGCAGGGCTTCGGGGCGCTCCTGGAAGTGCTGCAGCTCGGACAGCGCCGGCCTGACGCCCTCCCAGACAAGGGCCGAAGGGGGGAAGGTCTTGAAGAGGAAGCCCTCGGGGCTGTAGCGGTCCCCCCGGAAGAGGAGGAAGTCTCCGTCCCTGCCCAGCTTTCCTCCCAGTGCTCGGATCTTCTGGGCGTCCAGGAGCTTCGGGGGCGGCCTGGGGCGCCTCTTCCTCTTGCCCGAGCCGGGGGTCGGGGCCCCGCGGGCCGGGAGCAGGCTGTAGTCGATGCGAGGGATCATCTTGAGGAAGACCGAGGCGTTGCCGGGCTCGGAGCGGGTCACCTGAGCGAGGTCATCCTTGTAGAGGCCCGCCCTGACGCGCACCCAGCTCCCGGGCTGCAGGCTGGGGGCCTGGCGGCGCAGCACCCTCAGCACGTCGGGCATCTCCTCCAGGGGCACCGGCTTCGGGGCCCGGGAGCCCTGGCGCAGGCTGGCCACGCCCCGGATGGCGTCCAGTACGTGGCCGAGCTTGTGGGCCTCCACATAGACGTAGCCCTTGAGGTAGTGGGGAGCCACCACGGACTGGATCTGCAGGGGGCTGGCGCTGCCGCGGGAGGCCGCGAACTTGCGCAGGAGCGTCAGGGCCGCGGCCTTTTCCTGCCCGGACTTGCACTTGACCATCCACAGCCTGGGGTCCCGCAGGCCCGGGAGCAGCCGCTGCTGGCAGATGGGGTCGGGCGGCTGCCGCGGGGCTCCGCGCCCGGCCTCCCTGCACGCAGGCCTGGCGTATTTCTGCAGGAAATACTGGGCCAGCTCCTCCTCCCGCTCAGCCCTCCAGGCGTTCTGGAGGCGCCGCGCCCCGGAGCAGTCCTCCTGGGGGTTGGCTTCAGGGCTGCCGGGGCCGGGGAGCCCCGCTCTGGCCGCGAGGTCCTCCGCGCCCACCTCCCACTCGGCTTCCTCCTCCTCCTCTTCTCCTTCGTCATCGTCCTCCTCAGCCTCATCTAAAATGAAGCCCTGGTGTCTGGGCTTCTTCCTGGGCCGCTCTTCCTCCTCCTCGTCTTCTGCCTCCTCCTCGTCTTCTGCCTCCTCCTCGTCTTCTTCCTCCTCCTGGTCTTCTGCCTCCTCCGCCTCCTCCGCCTCCTCCGCCTCCTCTTCTTCTTCCTCGTTTTCCTTTCCGTTCTCCTCTTTCTCCCTGGGTTCATTTCTTCCCCCTGATTCTACTTCGGACTCCGACTGGGACCCAGAGTCTGTTTCGGCCCGGGACTCGGACTCCCTCGCCGACCCGGACTCCAACCTGGTCCGGGTCCTCGACTCTGACTCCGACTCCGACTCCCTCACGGACTCGGACCAGGAACCGGGTGTCCTGAGCTCTGACTGCTCTGACTCCCGGACTGTCCCAGCCCTGGCTGCCTGTCTCGCCTGGCCTTGGCCACGGCTCCCGCCCTCTGCCTGCTTCTGGACGCTGTTTTCGCCGTCCCTTTTTTCATGGCCCTTGCGGGTGCCCCCCGGAAACATCTTCAAGTGAGACTGTCTGGCCTTCATCTCCTAATCGCTGCTGCTGTTGCTGCTCTTGCTGCTGCTTCTGCTGCCGCTGCTGCTCTTGCTGCTGCTTCTGCTGCTGCTGCTGCTCTTGCTGCTGCTGCTGCTCTTGCTGCTGCTGCTGCTGCTGCCTCTACTGCTCCTGCTGCTGCCGCCACCAGGAGAGCTCCAGCAAGAATGAGTGAGCCTCAGTGGCTCACCAGCTCCTTATAGATACTCCCATGAGGCACCTGCGATGTCAGGGAATCCACATCTTCAGAGAAGGGTCATACCACCTGCAGGGGGCAGCAGGATGGATTCATTCTGAAAGGATGGGCCAGTCCTTTGTCCCCTCCCAGTTGGAGCGATCCAGGGCAGGGGGACCATTAAGGCTCCATTTTAAGGATCATCCAAGCCAAGTCCCTGCGATATGAATATGTTTGTATGACTGTAGATGTATGGACATACATGAATGGACATGTGTGTTCTGTATAGAATTTCTTGTCTTGGGGGGGGTGGGCTGGGGTGGGAAGGAGAGGAAGGGAGGGAGAGAAATTCCACAAATGTTTGCCTTTTGGGGAAGGGGCGGGCAATATTCTTATTTACTTCGATATGTGTAAAACAATGTTTTACATTTATTTTTAAAACTTTGACTTCTAGATTCTCTCCCATTCTCCCCATCTCCTCCCTTTTTTTAGAAGGCTGCTGGGAATTGATGCAACACATTTCGGTAATATTGATGCTGCCAAAGATAGTATAAATGTCGTGTGTTTCTCTTCCCCACCCCCCACCCCAATCCACTCAAGGAAAAAAGGAAGTTTAAGAAAAAGTCTTCAGTCTGCGTTCAGACCCAATCGGAGTTTCTCTTAGGACAGATAGCATTTGTCTTCAGTCCTTCAGACCGGTCTGGGATAACTTTGTTGCTGAGAACAGCAAAGTGTTTCACAACTGATCATCCCACAGCTTTGAAATTTGCTCTAACTAGGTACACAGTACCTTTCCCAGGGCTGGAACTCAGGGAGGACTTTCCGCATTTTTCTCTTCTCTTGTAGAATAAGAATATTCCTTCATCATTCTGTACCACAATTTATTCAGTCTTTCCCCAATGAAAAGTCATCCCCTCGATTTCCCACTTCTGGTCCTGAATAAAGAGCTGCTAATAATATTTCTATAGGTCAAAGGATCTTGTGACCCTCTGAGCATAGATCATGTCTTTTCACCATGAGTTAATTGGAGAATGGCTCTCTCTTATTTTTTTTAAACAAGTTGGACTCACTTCCCTATTCATTTGCCAAGTAAAGCTTTCATCCGAGAAACTTGCTTCACAATTCTTTTCATAATTACTCTTGCTAACTCTATACCTCTCCGTTTATTCTGTTGTCTTTCCCTTCATCCTGTCCCTCTCAAAAGTGTTTTGCTACCTAATATGCCCTCTCTTTTATCACACTCCCCTTCTCATATCTTTGTCTCTTCCTGCTTGCTGATAGAATTGTGTAGCCATATTGATGTAAGATATTTCCTTTTGAGTCAATTTTGACTAGTCTCCTTCTCCCCTCTCCTCTTTCTCTACATTGGAGCAGCTTTTTCTTGTATCTTTATGGCAGATAATCTACTCCTTTCCACCTCTCCCTTTCCCTTTCTCCCACTTCTTTCCTCAATCACCCCTGGATTTTAGATTTTATCCTCTCATATTCAATCCACACATTGCCATCTCCCCCCCCTCTCTCTCATATATATATACATATATATGTGTATATATATATAATTTTAACTGCCATAATAATGAGCACGTTATTATAAGTTACAAGTACCATCTTGTAGGAATGCAAACAGATAACCCTTGTTAAGTCCCTCATGATTTCTGTTTTCTTCCTTCTCCATCTCCTCCTCCTCCTCCTTCTTTTTCCTTCTCTTTCTCCTTATTTTTCTTGCAATTCTTCTTGCAATTCTTCTTCTCTTCTTTCTCCTTCTCCTTCTCCTTGTAATTCTTTTTCTTTTTTCTTCTTCTTGAAGTTCTTCTTCCCTTCTCTTATGTCTCCTTCTATTCTTTCTACTTCTATTTCTCCTTCTATTCTTTCTCCTCCTCCTCCTCCTCCTCCTGCATCTCCTTCTCTTTCTACTTGTTTCTCTTTCTCCTCCTTCCTCCAATTCTTCTTGCAGTTCTTCTTCTTCTTTTTCTTCTCTTGTTCCTCCTCCTTCTCCTCCACTTCCTCTTCCTTCTCCTCCTTCTTCCTCTTTCTCTTCTTCTTCTCCTTTCTCCTCCTCCTCCTTTTCCTTGTTCCTTCTCTTTCTTCTTCTTCTCCTTCTCCTCTCTCTCTTCCTCCTCCTCCTATTCCTTGTTCCTTTCCTCTTCCTCCTCCTTTCTCTTCCTTTTCTGCTTCTTATTCCACTTCTTCTTTCTGTTCCTCTCTTCCTTCTTCTCCTCTTTTTCTACTTCCTCCTCCTCTTTTTCCTCCTCCTCTTTATTCTTCATCTCCTTCTTTGCTCCTCTGCCTCTTTCTTCTCCTCTTTTTAGCCAATTTCGATGAGACTAAAGTTCCCTACTCCTATTCCCCTCTCCTCTTTCCCTACATTGTAGAGGCTTTTTCTTGTCTCTTTTGTGGCAGATAATTTACTCCATTCCACCTCTCCCTCTCCCTTTCTCCCAGTCCTTTCCTCAACCACTTCTCCTTCTTCCAATTCTTTTTCTTTTACTTCTTCCTGACATTATTCTTCTCTTTCTCCTATTTCTCCTTCTTCTCATTCTGCATCCACTCCTTCTACTTTTTTTCTCCTTCTCCTTTTTCTTCTTAATGCAATTCTTCTTTTTTTCTTCTCTTCTTCAATCTCCTCCTTCTCCTTGTTCTTCCTCTTCTTCTCCTCTTCCTCCTTCTCCTTCTTCCTTCTTCTCCTCTTCCTTCTCCTTCTATTCCTTCTTTTCCTCCTCCTCATCTACTTCTTCCTCCTCCTCCTTCCTCTTCATCTCCTGCTTCTTGTTCTCCTTTTCTTCCTTCTTCTTCCTCTTCCTCTCCTTCTTCTCCCCCTCTTCCTCCATTTCCTCCTCCTCCTCCTTGTTTTCCTCTTTATCCTTCTTCTCCTTTTCCTCTCCCTCTACACTTTATTCTTTGTCTTCTTCTTTCACTCTTCCTGCTCTTCCCCTTTTACTTCTCTTCTTTCTCCTCCTCCTCTTCTTTCTTCTTCTTGCACTTTTTCTTCCTTCTCATTCTCCTATTTCCTTTCCCCCTCTATCTCCTCCTCCTCCTTCCTTTTCCTTCTTTTTTCTTGCAAAACTTCATTTTGTCTTTTATTTGTGATTTGAAATTTTTTTTCACATGATGATGAATTCTTTGCTGTTCTTTGGAGAACCCTTTGCTCATATTTTTGGCTAATTATTTAGTGGGCATGGTCATCAATCCTATATTTATATGTAGATAAATCTATAAACCTATATGTGAGTGAATATTGATAACCATACATATAAGTGACAAAACATATATGAGTATATATGTCATATCTTTGGTACGAAGCCTTTATCATAGAAATTGACTCATTGTTTTCTCTCATTCAAGCACTTCTCTTCTTACGCTACCTGCATGAATGTTGTCTGTGCTGAAATATTCCAATTCAATTAAAACAATCAGAGTTACCAGTTTTATCTTGATGGGCTCATTTCAATACTTCTGATTGGAAGAGCAAAAATCTCTTCCAAGAGCCTGCCTCTTTAGAGGGCTCCAAATTCCTTTCCTCTCTTCATTTGCCAGTAACTGCTCTGCTTGGTTTCCTCTTCTCTACCATCATGACGTCCATTAGGTGTAGAGGGGTGAAACTGTGAAAAGGTGTACTCGAATCAGACAGCAGAGCACTTAAGGCTAATTATCCATTTGATGTGAGATAATAGTGCTATAGACATATATTTGGATGAGATGGTGATGTGATGCTTTTCCTCACCATAGGTGCTTGCTGGATATGTGGTGGTGAGATAATGGTAGACAAGGATTGGAGGGCTGAGGGAGAGAGGTCAGAGTCACTCTGCCTCAGGAGGATGATGGCAAGATAATTGTAGGCAAGGATTAGAGGGACAAGCCAGAGACTCACTTTGCTGCCTGACTAGGAGGAAGGAAGTTGGTGACTTTGAAATCGAGAATCCAGGATCCTCATGGCAGTTTGTCTTTTTGCTTCACTCCCCCCCCACTAAAGACCAAGGACTTTAACTGATCCTCACTCTGGCTGATCCTGAGGCCTCTGGGGAGCTAGGCCAGACTTTACACAAGGTATATTAAACACTTAAAGAAATTGAATAAGAAAACCATTTTAAATTAAATACTATAAAATTATATATGCTTTGAAGATACAACAAGGTAATATAAATAGATTCCATATAAGTTAACTGACAAAAGAACTCTTTATCTAATGAAACTACAGGGGCATAACTCATGAAACTAAGTCAAATAATAACAACATTCATTTATAAGAACAAAACTCCCAGAATCTCGAGGGAAATTCTACAGTTATACAATATATAATTCTGAGACAAAAAGAGAATATCTAAATTACATATGTAAAATTTATTCTTTTTGTAAGTTATGTTCAATTTGTCTGAATCTTTAGTTTTGTTATCATATAAGTTTGAATGGATAGTTCCTTCGTTATTTCAGAAGAAAATATTGAAAGGAGAAAACTATGAAATAATAATGACTAACATTCATATAAACCCCAAAGGTTTACAAAACACTTGTTGTAAATTAAATTGTTACATCCTTCCAGAAATCTAGTGATACTCCATCCCTGTTAATTTTTGCAGGTAAGGAAAGGATGGTTGAAAGAATGACTTGCCTAGAGTCACCCAGCTAAGAAATTGGAGCAAGATTAGAACTAGAAGTAGAAATCGATTTTTTTCTCTTTAAAAAGTCTTATATTCTAAAGGTCTATTCATTTAAGTCTTTACAAAGAAGACCTTTGATATTATTTATCATTTTAGGGAAGGAAGGAAACAAGTATTGATTTAGGACCTACTGCCTACAAGGTATTGTGCTAAGTGCTTTACACTTTCCCATTTGACCCTCTCAAGACAAGTAGGAAGATGGTGTAATTATGAACCTTATTTAACAGCTAGAGAAAGGGAAGCAGACTGTTTAGGTGACTTGCCTAGGGGCACACATAGCCAGTGTTCCTGGCTATATTTGGATTCAGATTTTCCTGACTCAGGACCTAGCAATCATCTACAAACCCACAAAGCTGCCCATGTCTTTGTATTTTCTAATTTATCCACATTGATAGATTATTTTTTTCTCCTGTCTCACTTGGGGTTTATTTCTTGATTTTCATGCTTATTTTTGATTATATAACCAGTTCATTAATTCTTTATTTTTTTGCTTTCTCCAAAGAAAATTTTTTTGAAAGTTTTTTTAATGTATAAAAAGAAAATAGAGTATAAAAGCCAGCAATAATTACATGGAAGCAAAGCAACTTTGAAAGTTTCATATTAAATTTGTTATTTTTAAAAAGAAAAGCAATCAGGGCAGCTAGGTGGCACAGTGGATAGAGCACCAGCCATGAAATCAGGAAGACCTTAACTCTTCCTAGCTGTGTGACCTTGGGCAAGTCACTTAATCCCAACTGCCTTAGCAATAAAAAAAAAAGAAAGAAAAAGAAAAGAAAAAGGAAAAAGAAAGGAAGGAAAGGAAAGAAAAGAAGGAAGGAAGGAAGGAAGGAAGGAAGGAAGGAAGGAAGGAAGGAAGGAAGGAAGGAAGGAAGGAAGGAAGGAAGGAAGGAAGGAAGGAAGGAAGGAAGGAAGGAGGAAATGAAGGAAGGAAGGAAGAAAGGAAGGGAGAGAGAGAGAGAGAGAGAGAGAGAGAGAGAGAGAGAGAGAGAGAGAGAGAGAAGGAGGGAGAAAGGAAGGAAGGAAAGAAGGAAGGAAGAAAGAAAAGCAATCTATACATTGCAGAGACTTAAAGTTTCGTTAAGTCTTTTTTTCTATTCTCTGTATTTGGAAAATCTTATTTATTTTTGTTATGTTCATAATGAAAATATTTTTAACTTTAGAAAAGAAAGCTAAAGAATTAGGGTTTTGCAATTTAAGAAAGCGTTATTATGAATGTTGAATGATTTCTAACTAGGATAAAATTTTTATTTTATTATTTTTTATTAGTATAGTTTTTTATTGAGAAAACATATGCCTGGGAAATTTTTCAACATAGACCCTTGCAAAACACTTCTATTCCAACTTTTCTCCTCCTTCCCTCCACTCCCTCCCCTAGATGGCAGGTAGTGCTGTATATGTTAAACATGTTAAAGAATATGTTAAATACAATATATGCATACATATTTATACAGTTTTCTTGCATAAGAAAAATCACATTTAGAAAGGTAAAAATAATCTGGGAAGAAACACAAAAATGCAATCAAACAACAACAGAAAGAATACAAATGCTATGTTGTGGTCCACACTTATTTCCTAATGTTCTTTCATTGGGTGTAGCTGGTTCTGTTCATCACTGATCAATTGGAACTGATTTGGATTCTCTCATTGTTGCAGATAGCCACTTCCACCAGAATTAACCCTCATAGTAAAAAAAAAAAAGTTATAATTATAAAATTAAAAAAAAAAGAATGTAAAAAAAAAATTGACCCTCCTATAGTATTGTTGTTGAAGTGTATAATGATCTCCTGGTTTTGCTCATTTCACTTAACTTCAGTTCATGTAAGCCTCTCCAAGCCTCTCTTGATTCATCCTGCTGGTCATTTCTTACAGAGCAATAATATTAGGATAAGAATTTTTGACGAAGATAATGAGTCAAGTGCTGTACTTCTTGAGAAAGAAAGAAGGGTGACCTAGTATTCAACAGCTACTATGATATGAATTGGTAGACAAAATTTTGATCCTGTAAACTTCAGAAATGGGGGAAACTGTTAAGTACTCATAGTAAACATGATTTATTTATGATTTATTATTAGTAAATATTTGGTATGTATACTTATTTTTATATACTTCTTGTTATATATAACATTAATATTTATTGAAAACTCATTCTGTGTGAAATATTCTACTAATTTCTGGGAATCCAGAGCTGAAAAAATATTATATTCATTGTCCTTAAAATTCCTCTAATTTAATGGAAGAAATTAAACATGTACAAAAATAAATGTAATAACTAGACGAGTATGAAAAAGTCTAGAGAAAGAATACTTTTGATTTTGTGTTTGGGATTTGTTTTTTTGGTTTGTTTGTTTGTTTTTGGTAATTTCTGTGTTCTCATTTCTAAGTACTGTGATATGTATGATTATTTTAGAATCAATATGTGATGCAGTAGGATTCTGAATAAGAATTGTTTTAATCCTAATAGAGAATTGCATTGTGAGAACAGAAATTTGTATGATATAGATCAGAATATTGACTGGGTGTAGGAAAGAAGAAATTCTGAGATTGCTATGGAAGTTACAAAAGAGTAAAATAAAATAATTTTTGTGTAAAACATAAAATTTTCATGAAGACTTATATAATCACAATAATTTTTACTTTTGTTTATTTTTTGGGTGGCTCTTTAAACATTTCAGCACTTGTACTTTTCACCAAAAGTTAAAATGAATAAAAATAAATTTAAGGCACTGCTTTACAAGATTTCTGATTTGTACACTAAAACTAAGTAATGGAATGGGATTTAGGGAAAGGAATATCTTGACATTTTTATACCTTTTCTTTAACTTCAATTTAATACTATTATAATTGCGAATGTATCACTTTTATTTTTTTCTTGCAGGAAAAAATAGACACAGGGATAAAAAAAGAAATATATGGTATGGCAACATCAGAAATGAAGTAAGATGATTCACTGTGCTATATACAACATGTAGATACAGGCCTTTGGCTAATTTACTAATCTGTGGATGTGAAATCTGTAAGAATGAGATCGATATAATGTAAGGTAAGATTATATTAAAATGTATCTTATATTGTTTTGCATGGCAAATTACATGGTAGACTATATTAGCTATAGTTCCAGTAAATTGTTTTCTCCTTTACCTCTACTTTTAAATTTAAATCTTGGTTGACCAGATATGCAAATCTTCAAATAGATTTCCTTTTTAGACTCTATCCTTTGCCAAGAGTTTGCATGTTAAACATTTCCATTTATCTAAACTATCTTATTATTTACATTTATTCCATTTATCTAAACTATCTTATTAAGTTATTTTCTTTGTCTTTCTTTTCTAAAACATTTTCAATCAGGAGCAATGGCAGAAACACTATTTGTTCCCCTAAAGTCTCCATTTCCTTTCCCTGGATTTCTTAAATATCTAGTGATACTTATTTGATTTCCTTACATTAATATCTTCATATGAATTCCAAGATGTGGGTATTGATTCTTAGAAATCTTTGAAGTCTGGGGAGACATATCCTGGAAACATCTCCTGGCATTTTCATGTCTCAATTTTTTTATTCTTGCTTGTTTTGTGAGACAATGGGAGTTGTGATTTGCCCAGGGTCACACAGCTACAAAGTATTAAGTGTCTGAGGCCAAAGTTGAACTCAGGTCCTCCTGACTCCAGGGCCCATGCTCTATCCTGCACCACCTAGCTTTATCTTCATTGATTACCACATTAAAGCCTTTGACTATGTGGATTACAACAAAAAGTGGCAAGTCCTTCCAAGAGATGGTACTATCAAATTGTCTTACTAGTCTTCTGAGGAACCTGTATGTAGGACTAGAAGCAACAGTTAGAACAACTGATTGGTTTAAGATGGGAAAAGGAGGCTGAATATTATCACCATATTCATTTAACTTAAATGCATAGTGTATCCTGAAAATGCAGGCTGGATAAATCAAAAGCTGGAATTAAAGTTGTTGGAAGAAATAACAACTTCAGATCATACAATCTGTTGGCAGAAAGTGAAGAGAAATCACGAAGCTTCTTGATTTAGGTAAACGAGAAGAATATGAAATCTGGCTTGAAGCTTAACATAAAAACATTAAGATCTTGGGAAGAAATCCCATTGCCTACTGACAAATATAGGAAATGGAAGCCATGGAAGCAATTTTGGATTTTATATTTTTGAGTTCAAACATCACTGCAGATAGCCACTGCAGCCATGAAATTAAAAGATTCTTTTCCTTGGAAGGAAGCAAATCTGGACAGCATAGTGAAAAGCAGAGGCATTGTTTTACTGATAAAGTTTTGTAAAGTTAAGGCTATGATTCTTTCAGCAGCAACATATGGCAATAAGAATTGGATCTGATTCTTATTTATTCTTTATAATAGCCAGAAAAAGAGTGCTTATTTCTTCTTGTTTCAAAGTTTCTTGTTTCTTTTGCATCACATTTATTTTCTGCTTAGGATTATCTCTGTCCCTCAAATTATAATTATTTGATATCCCAATGAATTGTGAAACATTTCTCTCAACTCAGGTTATATTCCCTATATAAATCTATATATCTCCATTCCCCTCTCACAATAATAATTTGTAAGATGTATGGTAAAATCTGGATTTTGTAGACATTATTTTTCTGATGGTCAAAATAAATTTTCCTATACAAAAATAAAATGAGATCAGCTTTACCTGACTTGTTCTTTATAAAACTATAGTAGTACTTTGTTTTCCCAGAAAATCAAATTAAATATTCCTCCTAAAGTCAAATATCAATTACGATGAATTATTTTCATCAATTTTTGTCCAGTTTGATTTTCTAGCCACCATCTGTGTTCCTGCACACATCTTTTACAGTGTCAATATTCCTTAGACACATTTGAGGTCAGCAAAAAATGTAAACCATAGTATTTGTGCCAGTAAATCCCATTTTACCTACCACCAGGCCCTTGTTATAAAATTCTATTATAATAAGATCTTCTAGTAGTCTAGTAACAAAACTCCCTGATGTAAGACCTGAAATTGACCCATGTTGTATAAAAGTTTATGCATGAGAGGATTAATTCCCTGGTGTGCTATCATTTTGGTCATAAATTAATATTTTCAGTTTTTCTTTCTAAACCTTTCATTTTTTTCTTGTAAATTTATTTATTTTGATATACATTGCTTTATGAATCATGTTGAGAAAGAAAAATCAGAGCAAAAGGGAAAAAAAAAACATGAGAGAAAAAAATCAGAAAAAAAGTAAACATAGCATGTGTTGATTTACTTTCAGTTTCCTTAGTTCTTTTTCTGAGTGTAGATGGCATTTTCTGTTCAAAGTCTATTGGGATTACCTTAGATAAACTTTTAAAAGAATCAGCTGACACTGTCACATGGTTTGACTAGACAAACTTTTTTTTTTTTTTTTAAGAATTAGAAAATCCAGTTCGAGTACTGAGAGTAGAGAACTTAGAACCAACTCATAACTACTATGTGGAAAAATATAAGAATATATGCTCCATCGTCAGTTGTGTTGTCTATGTCTATGAAAGCAAATGTGTTAAAATTACTTAAAATTGAGGCCTTCATAAGCACAACTGAATACCATGATTTTAGTAAAAAAAAATTAGGGCTGGTATTATTTGAAATTTATTTGCTTTTTACTTGTCTTTTTTATCTGCTTTATAATTGTTTATGTTCATATGGCACTTTGTGTTTACAAATTATTTAGGATACTTCAACTCATTTAATTCTATTTTCCTTGCTCTATTTTGTAGATGATATGATATTTGAAGAGGAAATAATTTCCCCAATATCAAACAGTTTTGCTTGTTCTTTAACTCTCTCATCCTCCTTTCTAATCTCCTTTTTGTCACATTACATAGGTTGAAATATTCAGCTGTCCCTCTACTAGAAGAATGCCCTCCAAATGACTACAATGAAGATAGTATATGTGAAATTACATACCTGAAAACCTTAACAATCACCAAGTCTCACTTATAGTTTTTATAAAGGAGAAAGCTGAGGCTCATTCATTCAAAGGAAAGAAATGCTTTAGAGTTACTTTTAATCACCACTCACACTGACTATCAATGTCCCAGGACCTGGCCATTATATTTCCTCTGGCTTCTGGATAAGTGTTGGGAAATGCTATTTTGCACTCTCTCTCTCTCTCTCTCTCTCTCTCTCTCTCTCTCTGTTTTACTCTGAGATATAGAGCTCATCTTTTTCCCTGGAATAGATCAACATGGATTTTACAGTGACCAGTGGGTTGCCTTTTTACGATAATTCATAGCTGTCCAGTCAAAGGATATGGTTAAGTACTGACTTTAAAAGGACTTGGGGATTGGTTTTGTTTTTGATAAAATAAAGTAATCCAACCCTTTTTCTCCTTCTAAAAAAGTAACTCCCTTTTTTTTTGCATTTGCCTTTACGTTTCTAAGGTAGAATAGATATGTATGTACTAAGAACAGTGTCTTCCAGATCTCAGGTTAGTGAGTAGCCTTTTTTACATGTTTGAATGACTTCCAAATTGCATGAATAAATGCATTTTTTTTAATTTGCAGGTTCTCTAGAGCTTGAGTTCATATCCTGTGGTAAGTCAGAAAACTACATATAGTACTACACAGGAAAAGGTTTCTCAGTGAATCTTTTACAAAGCCAAGATCTTCCATCCTTTGTAAGTGTGAGACTTAGATCATAAAGGATCCTGCATTCTCACTGGGGCTACTTCTCCCTTCTTTGTCACTGCTGTTCTTACTACATTTGTAGGAGCCCCGCTCTATTTCCTGAGTCTCTGTTTGTGCTCAGAAGCTCCACAATTCCATGAGCTTCCAATCTCTACTTTTGCAGCTGGTCTCTATCTTGGGATGAAAACATCCTCTGGTGGACCAAAGGAACTTTTATATAAAAGAGTTTGGAGAATGCTTTAAAAGTGGTTTAGGTGAGTGACTTCATGCAAGAGAGATATAGGAAGAATCAGCAGGATCGGAACAGACTATAATATAGACCTTGATAGAATGTAAACTCCTAAAAATTATTAACAAGCTGATTTTAGAAAGGCTTGGAAAGATTTACTGGAACTAATGCTGAATAACACAAGCAGTATCAGGAGTACATTGTACATAGTAACAGCAAGGTTGTGTGATGATCAACTATGAAAGACTTGGTTCTTCTCAGTGATTCAATGATTCAAAGCAATCCCAATATACTTGGATAGAAAACACCATCTGCATCCAGAAAAAGAACTATGCAGATTGATAGTAAATCAACACTTGTTATGGTGTGTGTGTGTGTGTGTGTGTGTGTGTGTGTGTGTGTGTGTGTGTGTGTGAGAGAGAGAGAGAGAGAGAGAGAGAGAGATTTAGAGCTCATTCAATAGTGATTATAAATATTTTCAGATATGCAATTTGATTTAATGAACAGAGCTAGCCCAGGGCTCCTGGGCTAATGTTTGGAGCTAAGGCAGGCATTAAAGTTGCATTCTAATGAGATTACCATCTGAACACCTATCTTTCTATGTATAAATAGACTTTTGGTGGGTGATGTTATAATTTTCTCTGTATTGTCTTGATCATATTTTTCTTTTTATCTATATGCATTCACACTTAGCTCCATGCTTTGGTCTCCTTTTCAGGCCCAGGAAGAAGAGATTCTTCCACTTAAATAGCATTCAAGAAAACTAGAACTGATTCACAACTAAGAAATAGTCATTGTCAGCAAACCTAGCACCCTCCCCCTCTTCCTCATCCCCTACATTGGAAAGTTGGTGAGTCTTCAGGAGATTCAGATCAACTATTCTGTGGCCTGGCTTTGTTTGGCCTTGGTCGCTGCTGCTGCTGCTAGAAAGGTTGTTTTTCTAATGTTGTAATTTATGTGTCCTCATCAATATGTTCACCTCCCTCCCTTGTCTACCATGATTATCAGTTGATATTTAGTGGACTTCATTAATATTTAGAAAGGTGGCTATATTCCAAGATGGCATAGTGAGGTATTTTTTGTGTAGTACTTTCCTGTTACTCTATTCAGATTCCTGGGGACTGTGACCTCAAACATAGAGAGTATATTTGGTAAAGAGATTACATCCTTGGAAGTTCTTTTTTTGCATCCTCAAGATACAAAGGTTTTTTTTTTTCATTAAGTATTTTTTTATATTAAGTATTTGTTTTTATTTTTTAAGTTAATTTGATTTTTTTCTTGGGCTGTTTGTAGACCTTTAAATCTGTGACCAGTCTATTCTTGGTTACTAATATATTATTACTATCTGCTGTTGTATGGAAACCACTAAGATGCTGATGGAAGATAGAATATCATAAATTTTTCTAACACTCCAAAAGTTTCAAATTTCATTTTCAGCCAAAGGATAAAGTAGATTTATTTGGGAAATCACACTTAGTGGCTCAAGATTTGTTCTTGCCTGATAAATTATCAGTATTAAAGGGATGGAGTAATTGTAGCCTTATATAAGCAATAGGTAGAGAAAATAAATGACTTTCTAAGTTATTAACAGATTCTTATTGGCAGATATGAAGAATAATCTTTTGTCACATCTTTCTTATCCCTTTAACTTTTGAATTCTTTCTATTTTGTGGCTCCTCCTGCCTGCAAACACTTAACTAGGGCTCCTCATGTTTGATTTTTTGTCTTTGCACACTCATTTCTGTAATGTAGTTTTTCATCATCTGTACTTCGAGTCCCTGATTTCCTTGAAAACTTTCTTGAGTCACCATCTGTGTAAGGACTCTTTTGATTCTCCAACTTATTGTGTTTTCACTCCTCCCACATTCCCCATATTTATTTTGTTTTTAATTACTTCTATTGATGTTGTCTCCTCTTATAAATTTAAAGCTTATTTAGGTCAGGGGATATATGCTTTTATCATCTTATATCCAGCATTTACTAGCTGGGGAAGATATTCAAAATGCAAGAGTCATTTACTTTTAAGGTACACTAGATATCACCTGATTCTTGTGTGTGTGCTTTTTTGTATAGATGGGCCTTCATACCTATCAGGCTCATATAGAGATGTGCCTTATAAGAATTATCTGAATTGAATTTCCTTTCCATAGCATGAAACTATTTTGTTTGACCAACTTAATGAATGAAACACTTCCATGAAATTCTAAAACTTTCATGAAATAAGCAGAATTATAAAGGGACTTTCGATCCAAGGGCTTTTTAAAACATGGAATTACCAAACCCCTTCTACCTCATAACAGTCTCCTTGTTCTAGATGTTTTTAGTGATCTTTCTTCTAAATAGTCTAATCTTTTCTGCCTAAAGGTTGTCTGTTGCTTTTCCTAATAATAATGAATGTAATAGAATAATAAATGTTCTCTATATGCCTCTGTCATGGTTCTAAGAACCAAAGAAAGGATGATACTTAATTCTTATTTTTCATTACACATAGGCTCCCACTATGCCTTTTGTGTAACAGCATTCATTTTAAGATTTGTTTATTTTTATAAATAATTATTTTAAATTTTGCTTTGGATATAGATTTTTTCCCATTCTTTTTAATTCATTATAGAAGCTGCAGAAACTATGAAATAAATTCTGTTTTATGTATTTGTATATATACATATATTTAAAAGCACCTACTTTTGGGAATAATCTCTTCTTTCTGGCCTCTGTTTCCACATCTGTCAAATGAGAATGGTATGCTAGATGACCTCTCAAGTTCCATCTAGCATCAGATCAATGATTCTCCTCACCTATTTTATAGACTTTGTAAGTTTGGTTTGCTTTATTTGAAGTTTTCCTAAATTGTGGGACAGGTACAGAACACTAAATTTTCTATGAAACTTCTTGGCATTTTGGAAGTTAGGATGGAGATAACTAATCCCCCAATTGATTGGATACTATATAGCCATTGTAGTTATGGGATAGGCCCCTTTGTGGGTTGAAAACAATTTTCCACAAAGCAGTGTACAAATGATAGATAGAACAATATACGACACCTAGAGGGACTTTTCAGTCCATAACATTACAAGTGAAAGGTAAGTATGTTGGCAGCCTTGATAAATTCTTAATATATACTAAAGAAATAATAAAAACTTAGAGTTTGAATCGAGATCTCAGATTAAACCAGTAGGTGAAATACTTACAGAAATCTTAGTCTTTTCTGCGAAGGATAAAGCAAGTATGAGGCCAACAAAGATGAAGCTTAGCGTGATTATGTTTAGAATAATATACTAGCATCCTAAAATTGAAATGAGAAAACCACATTTAGAGAAAATCAAACCTATGAAATACCAATTTGAATATATATTTTCGATATGGTAAAAATGGACAACAGTTGGGAAGATAGCCAAACAAATATCCATCCAATGTTAATTACATTCAGGATTTATCACCCCTAAGGCAACTTTGGAAGAATAGCACTTCCTCATCAAAATGAAGGAAGAATATTCTTAGATGTATTCAGAGCATGTGATATTTATTAAAATTGTACATAAATACTTTTGGATCCGAGAAGCCTCACTACTCAGGGCTTGTATCCACCCGTGTAATCAACAGATGTAACTTAATATGGCTTATCTTTGAATGAAGTCTATGAAATGGGTAACTAGATTTGAAAGGTGATCTATAGGGGGCAGCTAGGTGGCTCAGTGGATAGAGCACCAGCCCTGAATTTAGGAGGACCTGAGTTCAAATCTGGTCTCAGACACTTAACACTTCCTACCTGTGTAACTGTGGGCAAGTCACTTTAACCTCAGCCTCAGGGAAAAAAAAAAAAAAAAGGTGATCTATGGGTGCAATCCAAACAGGGTCTTTGCTAGAAATTCAGGATGTTAATTTGTTTTTTTCTTTTTTTTATTATTAATTTTATAGTTATATTTTTTGACAGTACATATGTATGAGTAATTTTTTTATAACATTATCCCTTGTATTCATTTTTCCAAATTTTCCCCTCCCTCTACTCCCTCCCCTAGATGACAGGCGATCCCATACATGTTACATGTGTTACAGTATAACCTAGATACAATATATGTGTATAAATCCAATTTTCTTGTTGCACGTTAAGAATTGGATTCCGAAGGTATAAATAAGCTGGGTAGAAAGACAGTAATGCTAACAGTTTACATTCAATTCCCGTGTTCCTTCTCTGGGTGTAGTTGTTTCTGTCCATCATTGATCAACTGGAAGTGAGTTAGATCTTCTTTATGTTGAAGATATCCACTTCCATGAGAATACATCTTCATACAGCATTGTTATTGAAGTGTATAATGATCTCCTGATTCTGCTCATTTCACTCAGCATCAGTTCATGTAAGTCTCTCCAAACCTCTCTGTATTCATCCTGCTGGTCATTTCTTACAGAGCAATAATATTCCATAACTTTCATATACCATAATTTACCCAACCATTGTCCAATTGATGCACATCCATTCATTTTCCAGTTTCTAGCCACTAAAAAAAGGGTTGCCACAAACATTTTGGCACATACAGGTCCCTTTCACTTCTTTAGTATTTCTTTGGTATATAAGCCCAGTAGTAGCACTGTTGGATCAAAGGGTATGGACAGTTTGATAACTTTTTGGGCATAGTTCCAAATTGCTCTCCAGAATGGCTGGATTCTTTCAGGCCAACTCCACCAACAATGCATTAGTGTCCCAGTTTTCCCACATCCCCTCCAACATTCATCATTATTTGTTCCTGTCATCTTAGCCAGTCTGACAGGTGTCTCAGAGTTGTCTTAATTTGCATTTCTGATCAGTAGTGATTTGGAACACTATTTCATATGAATGAATATAGTTTCACTTTCATCATCTGAGTATTGTCTGTTCATATCCTTTGACCATTTATCAATTGGAGAATGGTTTGACTTGATAAGTTAATTTTCACCAGTAATTATAGAGAGTTTAGCCTTAAGGATCTCAGACTTATTGATAAATGCATATTTACATCATAGTGGTTAGAACTATGCACAATATTGCCACAGGCTGCAAAATATAATACCATCCAAGTATGTAGAAAGACAGAATTAGCTGACTAGAATTCTATAGCAGAAACTTGCTGTCCTTTATCATCTCCCAGATAACAAAGCTGTACACTGCAAATACAAATCCCCCAAATCTTTAAGATTTCACAAAGTCAACTGGGGTCTGTACCACTGCAGACCAAAATGTTATCCACAACAGCCTAGACACTGAATCAGAAAAAAAACAAACAAAAAAACAAACAAACAAAAAAACGTAAGAATCTAAGATTTGTCACCTTACTGAATAATTATAATCTCCAAACAACATGGAATGAAAATGTCACCCAAATATAGACATAAGAGAAGAAAGTACAGCCTGGGAAGAAGTCACAGTGTATATCATAACTGCTAGCCTGTCTCTAACTGAAATTATCCCAAAGATGCCTTTGGAGATGTATCGGAAAATGAGCTTTTAATTTTCATTAATTTCATTAATTCAATTTTTATTCATTCATTAGTGAGCATTTCAGTGCTCATTAAATTATTTTAAAAAGTTTAAATCCATTTCATCTACCTGTACAGTAATCAATAGAACATTAAGTATAATAAACAATAGCAGGGTAGTGACTGGACCTGAATTGTTTCTTTCCAAAATCTACCAAAACGAAATGAGACGATTGTATAGAGTGATCCAAAAGTCTTGGTAAAGGTTTAAGCTTTAAAGGAAGATTAAAATTGCACTAAGACTTTTGGGATACAATGTACAGTGCTGACTTCAGTGTTTTTAAAGACCTTTCCATATAGTGCCTCTCTTCAGCCTAAAAACACTCCAAAAGATAAATACTAAAGGTGTAATTATCTCTATTTTAAATAGACCATCTCTAAGGGAGGTGAGTGAACTGCCCAGACTCACAGCTGATAAGTGTCAGAGACTGATTTGAATTCAGCTCTTTGGTGACACTTAGTCTAGTGCTCTCCCTGAAATACTACTTGTTAATAATTTAGGCTGATAAAACTAGGCAGAAAGCTCTGTTTTGAGGTAAATAGAAAGAAGAAATTCAGTCCTTCAAAAGGCAAAAGTTCTACATTTAAAAATCTGCATTCTTTCAAATATGACCTTTCCAAGAGAAGTTAAGTAATGGGATTAAGTGCTGCAGGCCCTGCCCATTGTGGTCACCAATTTCTATCTCTCCCCTTCTAAATTGCCTTGTGTATATTTTCTAATAGGTTTTGGTATATATGTCATCCCTGCTCTTCCTCCAATGGAATTTAAGCTTTTTAAGATGAAGGATTCCTTAAATTACAGTATATGAATGCAATGCAATATGATTTGTTCTATAACAAATGAAGAGCAGGCTGATTTCAGAAAAAGCCTGGAAAAACTGAGATGAATTGATATTGAGTGAAGTAAGCCCAACCAATAGAACATTACAATAGCAGCAAGATCATGTGATGATCAACTACCAGAGATTTAGCTCTTTTCATCAATACAGTGATGACAGTTCCAAGAGACCAGGGAGAACTATGGAGACTAAATGTGGATCAAAACATATTATTTTCACATTTTGATGAGCTGTTTTCTCATAGGTTTTCCCTTTTGTTCTGAGTTTTCTTTCCTATCATGACTAATATGGAAATATATTTAAAGTAATTGCACATATATAGCATATCAGATTGCATCTTATTTTTGTAGGAGGGGAGAAGAAGAGAGGGAGAAAAAAATTTGGAGCTCATAATCTTACAAAAATGAATGCTGAAAGCTATTTGACATGTAATTGGAAAAATAAAATACTGCTGTGAAAAAAGATGAGGCATTCTCTCTCTCTTTTTTTTGTCTATGTATCACTTCAAATCATTTGCACCTAATACTCTACCTTGCACACACTGGAGAACAAATAAACGTCTGTTCAGTAAAATCAAATTGGAATGTATATTATAAAACTCCATGTTCACACATGGATTGACTGGTAAACAATTTTATAGATATATTACAAAATCTTAGAGATGATTTTAAGGAAAAATCCTCGGTGGTTGGAGTAAAGTAACTTCATGACAGCGAATCAGAACATGTGCTCTGTATACACTAAAAGTGGACGATACAGGCTGGAGTATAGGAACAAACAAGGTTTGCAATAGAGGTCAAGGATGTCTACCTCACTTTCTGTTCATATGAAGCTCTTCATCTGCACTCCTTGTCAGAGAGTAATGATTATTAAATTGTCTCTTCACACAGCATTAGAAAGATCCCTTGGGAGCTGAGTTGGTGAATGATGACTTGAATTACTTTTATATTCCATTATTCTTAACAATAAGGGGGAGGGGAAAGAGCACGAGAACAAAGACATAGAAATATTCTTGTGAACTTACTAATGGCTAGTATTTGTCTCATGGGCATTTATCTACATATCTATGTGTTCATCTACCCATGTGGTACAGGAACACGTACCTAAATGCTAAATGCAATTATACCATTTTGTGTACTCAAGTGAGAAAAGTATCACTAGCATAATCCCCAAAGATAGGATGATAATATATAGCTCTGTCAGAATGAGATGTGTAAATTAGATCACTTAAACTTCATGTCCTTAAGCAATTTAGTGACAGTCTTCATACGAAATTCAGTAAAAACTAGCTTTAAACATTGGCAGCAAATTTTCCATCAATGAAAACTGAAGCTACAAACTGTAATATATGTTGAATGTTATTAGGTTCTTACTAAGTGCTAATGAGATAATGAGATATTAAGTTGTTACTAAGTGCTAAGTCGGTACTTAATGATTCTCTAGTTCCGGCCTTTACTGGGAGTTTTACTTCTGTGAATTCCTGGGGAGGAGCTTACATGTTTAGGAGGAGCAAGTTCATTGGTTGAAGTAATTTTTCCCAGAAGCCCTTGTGTTATTCCACTCCCATTCTCTGGGAGGATAAAAGAGAGCCGCACTGGAGAGATAGAAAATAGTCTCTGCTCTAGGTCAGAGTTGGAGTGTCTATCTGGAGGAGAGAGAGTCTTGTCTGGGCCAGACCTGAGGCTGCTCTCCAGAGGAAGAAGAAGTTACTACTTTGAACCAGAGTTGGCAGCAACTGTCTGGAGACAAGGGCTCTCTATAGGAAGAAGAATCTGTCTGAGAGATTTGAGTTGACACAGCAGATCTCCTCCTAGAGATCGATAGGCAGCTTCTGGAGACAACAGCACATTACAGGGTGTCATGGTGAAGAAAAAAAAAGGATCAACTCCTTTGGGAGTACTAAAACTATCAGCTCATTTTTTTTCTTCTTCTCTGTTATCCATATTATCAAGGAACTTTTGCCTCTACTAGTTATGAGAGGATTTTGGAGTGCCATGTTCTGTTTATTTGTGGTTTTTTTTTCTTTTACTTTGCACAGGATTGTTGTTTTCTAAATTTGGTGACCCCAGTGAGGGAAAAAAATGCACAGATGTTAATTAGAAAACGATAGCTAAATAGGTAGAAGAGACATCCTACTCAATGTGTCCATATATTTCTATTTCAAAAAGATTCCAACTAATAGTTACTTTGTAAGAATATGCAGAATGCAAATAGAAGGTTTTCTTTTTAGATTACGGATATATCTGAAGGAAATCTAAAGTGGGAGACAGACTTATATGGTAATAATCTGGGCTGATAAAACTTAACCCTGGAGTAAAAAGTAACAAAGTCACCTAATCCTCTATGTTGCACACACTGCAGAACAAATAAATGTCTGTTCAATATAATCAAATTGGCATGTATGTTACAAAAGTCCACGTTCACACATGGATTGACAAATTGGGACAAGGTCTTCTTATTTTTATTTTTATTTTTTTTGCTGGGGGATGACAAATATTTCCTACTGTGGTAAAAGAGATCAAAGGGGCTGAGTTAGGTAATGGACTTTTCCAAGGTAGAGAGAGTCCCAGGACATATACACTTCCCTAAGGGAAGCAAAGACCCATTTGGGAAAACATTATTAGTAACTTCTAAGGTACTAGGGACATAGTCTCAGCCATACTATGTATGGTTAAATATCTTTTTTAATGTAGGATTAAAATTTTCAATTGTCACATATACAAACATTTTTAGCATTCTTTTTTTTTTTAATCTGAGCTTCGGATTCTCTCCTTTCTTTCTGCCTAAAGCCTCCCCTGCATTGAGAATGGAAGCATTTTAATATAAGGTATACCTATATAATTATGTAAAACATTTCCATAATAGTCATGTTGTAACAGAAAACACAGCTCCCCTTGCCCAGAAAAAGCTCAAGAAAAATGAAAAAACTTTTAAAAATAGTATACTTCAGTCTGCATTCAGACTCGGTTCTTTCTTTGAATAGACAGCATGTTTCATCATTGTCTTGGATCTCGATATTGCTAAGAAGAGTTATTTTACTATTTATTGTAAGAGTCCCCTAATCATCAACTCTCTCTCTTTTCTGTCCCAAACTCTAAACTATCTTCCACACAGCTCCCAAAGTGATACCCTTGAATAAGAGGTTAGATTGTCAGCCTCATGCTCAGGAAGCTTCAAGTGTTTCCCTTTTGCCTCTGGGACACACTATATAGGGTGCTGTGCCATTTGAACTCCAGCACAATGTATCTCTGACCTACTTTTCCATATTGATTTCATCTTGTTTCACTGTCTCCACTTCTTGTAACTGCTCCATTTACACTCTATCTCCTGCCTCTTCACAAGTTAATTGCTATCCCAGGAGTGCTTTGCATTCTCACCTCTTTTCTTGGAATCAGTGATTTCCTCCAAGGCTCATTACAAGTACCTGCTTCTTGAAGTGGTCCTTCCTGATCTCTCTTGTTCTCCTAGAGGTGGCTGGATAGCATACTGAAGTGACCTGGAGGCAAGAAGAGTGAAGATCAGAATAATTACTGGCTATGTGATCTTGGACAACTCATTCCACCTCAGTTTCCCTCAGTTTTCAACTGTAAAATGGGAATAAATAATATTACCTATCTCAAAAAATTGTTGGGAAGAGCAAATGAGATGAAATTTTTAAAAAGCACTTTTCACAGTACATGGCACATAATAGGCACCATACCATTCTTCTCTTTTCTTGCCCTCCAATATGGTAAGGCAAAAAATTGGCAGTTCCTTTGAGGTGAAAGATGGAATCGCCACATATTCCCAAGGCATATGGTATAATATCACCAGAGACTCAAAATACCCAAGGATGATAACTGACAGGATCATGCTAGAGGGGAAGCCCCCCATGGATTTTAGCCCCTTGTACAAAAGCTTAGCTCATTTTTCCTTCTTTAGGACTTTGAATTGTTCAGAACATTTTGAAAACAAATCTCCTTTGTCAACTTAAGTGGACATGAAAATTCCTCCCCAAAGCATAATAGAGCAATAATATCTAGTCACTGACAGATTGATTTTGATAGAAAGCATGGGCTAACATTTTGGGCCTTTTTCAAAACCCACCCTCATTTAATAGTAGGACATGTTCCAGAAGTAATTGTGTTGCTATTTCCATTTGGATGTTGTGCTTTGTTCTTACACTTGCATCTCTTAAACACTTGAGCTTTGACATTAATGACTGCATTCATTGTCCATTAATGTTAATGTCCACATAAATGAATCCAATTCCCAAATGGGAACCTAAGGGAGGTGCCTGTGATCTCCTTACAGACCTTAGCTGACTACCATATATTCCTTATCTTCCTTATCTGTCCTCTGTTACTCCCACTAGAGGTAATACTAAGGCACTCACTATGAGAAATTACCTACTTGAGGGTATAATTTCTCTTTTTTTTCCCCAGTTAATCTTGTTGAAATCCATTATCAACATAAAAGAAAAGAAAAGAAGTTTTGGCTTTTGAGTGAACTTGTAATTCTGAAATCTTGATGCCAAATTAATTGTAACATCTTGGGAAAAATTGACATGGTTTCCTTTCCCCCCCTCACCTTGCCCTAAGGATGTAATTTAGGATTCATGATGAAGACATTTTTTCTAATAGCTTTAATTCTGCACCCAGCCTGATCACTAACACAATACTAGAGAAACAAGAGGAACTAAGAAGCCTTAATTACTTTTGAAATTGTGCAATCAGTGCATCAGTGCATCAGTGAAATACAAATATTAGACATGTGCATATTGGGAAGGAAAAGCTCATTGCTGTTACAATGAAATGATAATATTCTCCCCAATATGAATACTGAGTTGATTTCACATATTCATATTTCAAACATGTATTCAGAGATGATGGGCCACCAGAATCTCTCTTCTATGACAGATGATCACATCAGAGCTTTGAAGGGCAAAGCTCCTTAAACTGTGGGTTGTAAATCCTAATGGGGTAAGGTAATTAAATATAAACTCATGAAAATTTAACATTTCACTAATATTTAATTCTGTAGGTAAAAATAAATTCATCTCATTTGTATGTATAATTAGTTTTACATAAATGATAAACTATAAATATAGAAAACATACATTTATATGATTATTATAAATAGATATTTATTTATATGATATGTATGTTATATAACTATATAAATATGTTTTAAAATAACTTTCTTAATGATTTACTATCAGCAAATATTTCATTTGGATCTCTATTTTAGATGATTGCATACAATGGGTCATGTAAAAATCCCTCAGAAAAAGGGCTGTGAGTGGGAAAAGTTTAAGAAGCTCTGATTTAGTCTACCATTCTATTTTACATATGGAAGTTGCAATCTTGAGATTGCAGAGAAGTTTGCTGCGGGTCTGGGAAGGGCTTACATGTGGTTAGAGGTATGATTGCCATTTGAGCAAAAGATCTTTAAATTCCCTTTCCAGTCTCCAGGTCCATTTCCATTAAATATGAAAGTTACATCATTAAAAATATTAATATTTTTTGTTTGCATATTCAGTTCCCAGTTGTCTTTCCCTCTCTCTCCAAACCCCACATTAGAAAATGTCAACATTTATTATAGATATATATGTGAACAATAGATACTTCCATATATCATTTTTTCCCTCTGCAGGTAGTTAGCATTTTCCTTCAGAAGTCCTTCCGAGTTAATTTGAAATTTCCTGTAACTCAGAAGAGCTTAGTCATTCATGTTTACTCTTCCACTAATTTTGCTGTACCCCAATATTCTTTTGGTTTTGCTCTTCCCTCAGCATTAGTTCCTGTATGTTTTCCATATTTTAAAAAAATTAACTTGTTCATTATTTTTTAAAACACAATGGTGATCCTTTGGATTCATATTCTACAAATTAATCACCCCTAGCCCAGTGGAGGGGCATCCCCTGAATTTCCAGTTCTTTGCCGCCACAAAATGAGCTGATGTAACTATTTTTGTGTAGGTCATACTTTTTCTTTCTTTAAAAAAAAAAAAAAAAATCACTCTGGGGTTTGGATACTCCCATCAAGGGCAGCCTGAAAGCTTCCGAAGTTCCCCTCCCCCTGCTTTTGTTGCCAAGGCCTGCTCGGGGCTTGCAGGGGACGTGGTCAACGATTGGCTGTCTTCCTCAAGGAAGGCGGGGTTTCTGTTGTAGGAGTCTGGATTGTTCTGCCCCTTCACTGAAATGAAGAAGACTTTACCTGAGGGCTGTCTAAATTGTCCTGGAGGGGTAATGTAGTTTCACTTTTTTCTTTTTTCCGCTTTTCTCCTTCCCAATTCATTTTGTGAGAGAATTTTTAAATTGCTTGGAGAGGACTTTGCTGCAAGTCCGAGAAGGGTGTCTCCTGCCGTTTTCCCTCCATTTTTACCTCAGGTGCTGGCTATGTGGAATGAACCATTAAATGCTGAGGGCTTTATAAATTGTACTGGAGAGGTAATGTTGTTTCACTCTTTATTTTTTTTTTCGGGTTTTCCCTTTCCCATTTCATTTTGAGAGAGAATTTTTAAATAGCTTGAAGAGGAATTTGCTGCAGGTCCGGGAGCGTGTCTCCTGCGGTTTTCCCTCCATTTTTACCTCAGGTGCTGGCCATGTGGAATGAAACATTAAATGCTGAGGGCTTTCTAAATTGTACTGGAGAGGTAATGTTGTTTCACTCTTTACTTTTTTCGGGTTTTCCCCTCCCCAATTCATTTTGAGAGAGAATTTTTAAATTGCTTGGAGAGAAGTTTGCTGCTGGTCTGGGAAGGGTGTCTCCTGCTGTTTTCCCTCTATTTTTACCTCAGGTGCTGGCCATGTGGAATGAAACATTAAATGCTGAGGGCTTTCTAAATTGTGCTGGAGAGGTAATGTTGTTTCACTCTTTACTTTTTTTGGGTTTTCCCCTCCCCAATTCATTTGGTGAGGGAATTTTTAAATTGCTTGGAGAGAAGTTTGCTGCCTGTCTGGGAAGGGTGTCTCCTGCCGTTTTCCTGCCATTTTTACCTCAGGTGCTGGCTATGTGGAATGAACCATTAAATGCTGAGGGCTTTCTAAATTGTGCTGGAGAGGTAATGTTGTTTCACTCTTTACTTTTTTCTGGGTTTTCCCCTCCCCAATTCATTTTGAGAGAGAATTTTTAAATTGCTTGGAGAGAAGTTTGCTGCCTGTCTGGGAAGGGTGTCTCCTGCCGTTTTCCTGCCATTTTTACCTCAGGTGCTGGCTATGTCCAATGAACCATTAAAAGCTGAGGGCTTTCTAAATTGTCTTGGGGGGTGGGGGATGTTGTTTTACTCTTTACTTTTTTCGGGTTTTCCCCTCCCCAATTCATTTTGAGAGAAAATTTTAAAATTGCTTGGAGAGAAGTTTGCTGCATATCCTGGAGCATGTCTCCTGCCGTTTTCCTGCCATTTTTACCTCAGGTGCTGGCTATGTGGAATGAACCATTAAATGCTGAGGGCTTTCTCAATTGTACTGGAGAGGTAATGTTATTTCACTCTTTACTTTTTTCGGGTTTTCCCCTCCCCAATTCATTTGGTGAGGGAATTTTTAAATAGCTTGGAGAGGAATTTGCTGCTGGTCAGGGAGCTTGTCTCCTGCCGTTTTCCTGTCATTTTTACCTCAGGTGCTGGCTATGTGGAATGAAAGATTAAATGCTGAGGGCTTTCTAAATTATACTGGAGAGGTAATGTTGTTTCACTCTTTACTTTTTTTGGGTTTTCCCCTCCCCAATTCATTTTGAGAGAAAATTTTTAAATTGCTTGGAGAGAAGTTTGCTGCATGTCCTGGAGCATGTCTCCTGCCGTTTTCCTGCCATTTTTACCTCAGGTGCTGGCTATGTGGAATGAAACATTAAATGCTGAGGGCTTTCTAAATTGTACTGGAGAGGTAATGTTGTTTCACTCTTTACTTTTTTCGGGTTTTCCCCTCCCCAATTCATTTTGAGAGAGAATTTTTAAATTGCTTGGAGAGAAGTTTGCTGCTGGTCTGGGAAGGGTGTCTCCTGCTGTTTTCCCTCTATTTTTACCTCAGGTGCTGGCCATGTGGAATGAAACATTAAATGCTGAGGGCTTTCTAAATTGTGCTGGAGAGGTAATGTTGTTTCACTCTTTACTTTTTTCTGGGTTTTCCCCTCCCCAATTCATTTGGTGAGGGAATTTTTAAATTGCTTGGAGAGAAGTTTGCTGCCGGTCTGGGAAGGGTGTCTCCTGCCGTTTTCCTGCCATTTTTACCTCAGGTGCTGGCTATGTCCAATGAACCATTAAAAGCTGAGGGCTTTCTAAATTGTCTTGGGGGGTGGGGGATGTTGTTTTACTCTTTACTTTTTTCGGGTTTTCCCCTCCCCAATTCATTTTGAGAGAAAATTTTTAAATTGCTTGGAGAGAAGTTTGCTGCATATCCTGGAGCATGTCTCCTGCCGTTTTCCTGCCATTTTTACCTCAGGTGCTGGCTATGTGGAATGAACCATTAAATGCTGAGGGCTTTCTCAATTGTACTGGAGAGGTAATGTTATTTCACTCTTTACTTTTTTTTGCGTTTTCCCCTCCCCAATTCATTTTGAGAGAGAATTTTTAAATTGCTTGGAGAGAAGTTTGCTGCCTGTCTGGGAAGGGTGTCTCCTGCCGTTTTCCTGCCATTTTTACCTCAGGTGCTGGCTATGTCCAATGAACCACTAAATGCTGAGGGCTTTCTAAATTGTCTTGGGGAGTGGGGGATGTTGTTTTACTCTTTACTTTTTTCGGGTTTTCCCCTCCCCAATTCATTTTGAGAGAACATTTTTAAATTGCTTGGAGAGAAGTTTGCTGCTGCTCTGGGAAGGGTGTCTCCTGCTGTTTTCCCTCTATTTTTACCTCAGGTGCTGGCCATGTGGAATGAAACATTAAATGCTGAGGGCTTTCTAAATTGTGCTGGAGAGGTAATGTTGTTTCACTCTTTACTTTTTTTGGGTTTTCCCCTCCCCAATTCATTTGGTGAGGGAATTTTTAAATTGCTTGGAGAGAAGTTTGCTGCCTGTCTGGGAAGGGTGTCTCCTGCCGTTTTCCTGCCATTTTTACCTCAGGTGCTGGCTATGTGGAATGAAAGATTAAATGCTGAGGGCTTTCTAAATTGTGCTGGAGAGGTAATGTTGTTTCACTCTTTACTTTTTTCTGGGTTTTCCCCTCCCCAATTCATTTGGTGAGGGAATTTTTAAATTGCTTGGAGAGAAGTTTGCTGCCTGTCTGGGAAGGGTGTCTCCTGCCGTTTTCCTGCCATTTTTACCTCAGGTGCTGGCTATGTCCAATGAACCATTAAAAGCTGAGGGCTTTCTAAATTGTCTTGGGGGGTGGGGGATGTTGTTTTACTCTTTACTTTTTTCGGGTTTTCCCCTCCCCAATTCATTTTGAGAGAAAATTTTTAAATTGCTTGGAGAGAAGTTTGCTGCATATCCTGGAGCATGTCTCCTGCCGTTTTCCTGCCATTTTTACCTCAGGTGCTGGCTATGTGGAATGAACCATTAAATGCTGAGGGCTTTCTCAATTGTACTGGAGAGGTAATGTTATTTCACTCTTTACTTTTTTCGGGTTTTCCCCTCCCCAATTCATTTGGTGAGGGAATTTTTAAATAGCTTGGAGAGGAATTTGCTGCTGGTCAGGGAGCTTGTCTCCTGCCGTTTTCCTGTCATTTTTACCTCAGGTGCTGGCTATGTGGAATGAAAGATTAAATGCTGAGGGCTTTCTAAATTATACTGGAGAGGTAATGTTGTTTCACTCTTTACTTTTTTTGGGTTTTCCCCTCCCCAATTCATTTTGAGAGAAAATTTTTAAATTGCTTGGAGAGAAGTTTGCTGCATGTCCTGGAGCATGTCTCCTGCCGTTTTCCTGCCATTTTTACCTCAGGTGCTGGCTATGTGGAATGAAACATTAAATGCTGAGGGCTTTCTAAATTGTACTGGAGAGGTAATGTTGTTTCACTCTTTACTTTTTTCGGGTTTTCCCCTCCCCAATTCATTTTGAGAGAGAATTTTTAAATTGCTTGGAGAGAAGTTTGCTGCTGGTCTGGGAAGGGTGTCTCCTGCTGTTTTCCCTCTATTTTTACCTCAGGTGCTGGCCATGTGGAATGAAACATTAAATGCTGAGGGCTTTCTAAATTGTGCTGGAGAGGTAATGTTGTTTCACTCTTTACTTTTTTTGGGTTTTCCCCTCCCCAATTCATTTGGTGAGGGAATTTTTAAATTGCTTGGAGAGAAGTTTGCTGCATGTCCTGGAGCATGTCTCCTGCCGTTTTCCTGCCATTTTTACCTCAGGTGCTGGCTATGTGGAATGAAACATTAAATGCTGAGGGCTTTCTAAATTGTACTGGAGAGGTAATGTTGTTTCACTCTTTACTTTTTTCGGGTTTTCCCCTCCCCAATTCATTTTGAGAGAGAATTTTTAAATTGCTTGGAGAGAAGTTTGCTGCTGGTCTGGGAAGGGTGTCTCCTGCTGTTTTCCCTCTATTTTTACCTCAGGTGCTGGCCATGTGGAATGAAACATTAAATGCTGAGGGCTTTCTAAATTGTGCTGGAGAGGTAATGTTGTTTCACTCTTTACTTTTTTTGGGTTTTCCCCTCCCCAATTCATTTGGTGAGGGAATTTTTAAATTGCTTGGAGAGAAGTTTGCTGCCTGTCTGGGAAGGGTGTCTCCTGCCGTTTTCCTGCCATTTTTACCTCAGGTGCTGGCTATGTGGAATGAACCATTAAATGCTGAGGGCTTTCTAAATTGTGCTGGAGAGGTAATGTTGTTTCACTCTTTACTTTTTTCTGGGTTTTCCCCTCCCCAATTCATTTGGTGAGGGAATTTTTAAATTGCTTGGAGAGAAGTTTGCTGCCGGTCTGGGAAGGGTGTCTCCTGCCGTTTTCCTGCCATTTTTACCTCAGGTGCTGGCTATGTCCAATGAACCATTAAAAGCTGAGGGCTTTCTAAATTGTCTTGGGGGGTGGGGGATGTTGTTTTACTCTTTACTTTTTTCGGGTTTTCCCCTCCCCAATTCATTTTGAGAGAAAATTTTTAAATTGCTTGGAGAGAAGTTTGCTGCATATCCTGGAGCATGTCTCCTGCCGTTTTCCTGCCATTTTTACCTCAGGTGCTGGCTATGTGGAATGAACCATTAAATGCTGAGGGCTTTCTCAATTGTACTGGAGAGGTAATGTTATTTCACTCTTTACTTTTTTTTGCGTTTTCCCCTCCCCAATTCATTTTGAGAGAGAATTTTTAAATTGCTTGGAGAGAAGTTTGCTGCCTGTCTGGGAAGGGTGTCTCCTGCCGTTTTCCTGCCATTTTTACCTCAGGTGCTGGCTATGTCCAATGAACCACTAAATGCTGAGGGCTTTCTAAATTGTCTTGGGGAGTGGGGGATGTTGTTTTACTCTTTACTTTTTTCGGGTTTTCCCCTCCCCAATTCATTTTGAGAGAACATTTTTAAATTGCTTGGAGAGAAGTTTGCTGCTGCTCTGGGAAGGGTGTCTCCTGCTGTTTTCCCTCTATTTTTACCTCAGGTGCTGGCCATGTGGAATGAAACATTAAATGCTGAGGGCTTTCTAAATTGTGCTGGAGAGGTAATGTTGTTTCACTCTTTACTTTTTTTGGGTTTTCCCCTCCCCAATTCATTTGGTGAGGGAATTTTTAAATTGCTTGGAGAGAAGTTTGCTGCCTGTCTGGGAAGGGTGTCTCCTGCCGTTTTCCTGCCATTTTTACCTCAGGTGCTGGCTATGTGGAATGAAAGATTAAATGCTGAGGGCTTTCTAAATTGTGCTGGAGAGGTAATGTTGTTTCACTCTTTACTTTTTTCTGGGTTTTCCCCTCCCCAATTCATTTGGTGAGGGAATTTTTAAATTGCTTGGAGAGAAGTTTGCTGCCTGTCTGGGAAGGGTGTCTCCTGCCGTTTTCCTGCCATTTTTACCTCAGGTGCTGGCTATGTCCAATGAACCATTAAAAGCTGAGGGCTTTCTAAATTGTCTTGGGGGGTGGGGGATGTTGTTTTACTCTTTACTTTTTTCGGGTTTTCCCCTCCCCAATTCATTTTGAGAGAAAATTTTTAAATTGCTTGGAGAGAAGTTTGCTGCATATCCTGGAGCATGTCTCCTGCCGTTTTCCTGCCATTTTTACCTCAGGTGCTGGCTATGTGGAATGAACCATTAAATGCTGAGGGCTTTCTCAATTGTACTGGAGAGGTAATGTTATTTCACTCTTTACTTTTTTTTGCGTTTTCCCCTCCCCAATTCATTTTGAGAGAGAATTTTTAAATTGCTTGGAGAGAAGTTTGCTGCCTGTCTGGGAAGGGTGTCTCCTGCCGTTTTCCTGCCATTTTTACCTCAGGTGCTGGCTATGTCCAATGAACCACTAAATGCTGAGGGCTTTCTAAATTGTCTTGGGGAGTGGGGGATGTTGTTTTACTTTTTACTTTTTTCGGGTTTTCCCCTCCCTAATTCATTTTGAGAGAACATTTTTAAATTGCTTGGAGAGAAGTTTGCTGCACGTCCTGGAGCATGTCTCCTGCCGTTTTCCTGCCATTTTTACCTCAGGTGCTGGCTATGTGGAATGAAAGATTAAATGCTGAGGGCTTTCTCAATTGTACTGGAGAGGTAATGTTGTTTCACTCTTTACTTTTTTCGGGTTTTCCCCTCCCCAATTCATTTGGTGAGGAAATTTTTAAATTGCTTGGAGAGAAGTTTGCTGCCTTTCTGGGAAGGGTGTCTCCTGCCTTTTTCCCGCCATTTTTACCTCAGGTGCTAGCTATGTCGAACGAACCATTAAATGCTGAGGGCTTTCTAAATTGTGCTGGAGAGGTAATGTTGTTTCACTCTTTACTTTTTTTGGGTTTTCCCCTCCCCAATTCATTTTGAGAGAAAATTTTTAAATTGCTTGGAGAGAAGTTTGCTGCACGTCCTGGAGCATGTCTCCTGCCGTTTTCCTGCCATTTTTACCTCAGGTGCTGGCTATGTGGAATGAAAGATTAAATGCTGAGGGCTTTCTAAATTATACTGGAGAGGTAATGTTGTTTCACTCTTTACTTTTTTCGGGTTTTTCCCTCCCCAATTCATTTGGTGAGGGAATTTTTAAATTGCTTGGAGAGAAGTTTGCTGCCGGTCTGGGAAGGGTGTCTCCTGCCTTTTTCCTGCCATTTTTACCTCAGGTGCTGGCTATGTGGAATGAACCATTAAATACTGAGGGCTTTCTAAATTGTACTGGAGAGGTAATGTTGTTTCACTCTACTTTTTTTGGGTTTTCCCCTCCCCAATTCATTTTGAGAGAGAATTTTTAAATTGCTTGGAGAGAAGTTTGCTGCTGGTCTGGGAAGGGTGTCTCCTGCTGTTTTCCTGCCATTTCCCCCCCAGGTTCTGTCTTTGTTGAATGAACAATTAAAAGGTGAAGCTTTCTAAATTGTCTTGGGGGGCAATGTAGTTTCACTCTTTTATTTTTTTCAGGATTTCCCCTTTCCATTTCATTCCAATTCATAGAGGATTTCTTTATACCATCCCTACAGAATCTGCTGAAAAGTGGGTAAGTCTTTTATCTTCTGCAGACCTCATAGTCTACCTTTATAAAATTAAGTCACATGTGGTAGAGATGACTGAACCCAACTTCCAATCCAGTCTTATTAGGATTTCTAATGTTGGCTATAACAACGTGGTTTCTTCTGTGCATCTTTACATTGAGTTTGTTGTTCACTGAAACCTTAGAGCAGAAAGGGACCCTGGGCATTATCTAGTTAAAAACTTCTTAAATTGTGTTTTGTAACTCCTAATGGGGTCAGGTAACTGAATGTGGGGGTTATGAAAAATTAATATTCCACCAGTTTTTAATTCTATAGGTAAAAACAAATCCATTCCTTTTGAATGCACATTTTCTTTTCCATAAATGATAAAATTATAAATATAGCAAATATATATTTATATTTTATACAAATATATAATTATTTACATAATACCTCAGTTATATAAATGTTTTTAATACATTACTTTATGATTTACTATTATCAACTATTTGATTTGGATATCTATTTTAGATACTTAAAAACCATGGGCCATGTAAAAATTCCTCAGAAAAAGGGCTGTGATTGGGGAAAGTTTAAGAAGTTCTGATTTAGTCTCCCATTCTCTTTTATAGATGGGAAGTTGCAATCTTGAGAAATTGGGTGGTTTTCCCAGGGGCTTACATTTGATTAGTGATATGACTGGCATTTGAAGAAAATATCTTTAATTTTACATTCTAGTCTCCAGTTCCATTTCAATGTATAATATGAAGGTTACATTAAAAAATATTAATTATTTTGCTTGCATATTCAGTTCCCAGTTGTCTTTCCCTCTCCCTCTCAACCCCACATTAGAAAAGGTCAACGTTTCATATATATATATATATATATATATATATATATATATATATATATATATATATATAGACAAATACATATATATATATAGACAAATACATATATATATATAGACACATACATATATATATATAGACACATACATATATATATATAAATAATATGTATATGTGTGTGTGTATATATATGTATGTGTCTATATATATATATATATATATATATATATATATATATATATATATATATATATATATATATATATCAAACCATATAATAGATATTTTAATATATAGATATTTTTCTCTGCAGGTAGATAGCATTTTCCTTCAGAAGACCTTCACAGTTAATTGAAATTTGCGGTAACTCTGAAGAGCTTAGCCATTCATCTTTACTCTTCCACTAATTCTGCTGTACCCTAATATTCTCTTGGTTCAGCTCTTCCCTCAGCATTAGTTCATGTAAGTTTTTCATATTTTTAAAAATCAATTTGTTCATTATTTTTTAAAGCAAAATGATATTCCATTATATTCATATTTTATAAATTAATCACCTGTAGCCCTATGGATTGGCACTCCTCAGTTTGTAGCTCTTTGCCACCACAAAATGAGCTTCTATAACTATTTTTGTGTATATAAAAAAGTCTTTTTCTTTTCTTAAAAAAAAAATAAAATCTCTCTGGGTTTTGGACACTTCCTTCAAGGGTAGGCTGAAAGCTCCTGAAGCCCCTCCCTTTGCTTTTGTTGACCCCTGTCCTGCTCCTGGCTTCCTGGCTTGTGCTTGATGTGGTCAACTATTGGTTGCCTTGGCTAGGAGGAGGGAATTTCTGGTGTAGGAGTCTGCATTGCCCTGTATTGTACTGGTCTCTCACGCCAATGAAGCAGACTTCACCTGAGGATTTTCTTAATTAATTTGGGGGTCAATGTTTCACTCTTTACTTTTATTGGGTTTCCTCTCTCCAATTAATTTTGTGAGAGAATTTTTAAATTGCTTGGAGGGCATTTTGCTGCAGGTCTAGGGAGGATATCACTTGCCTTTTTCCCCTGCCATTTTCCCCTCAGACTCTGGGTTTCTTTAATGAACCACTAAAATCCCAGAAGCATGAATGCTAAAACCAGAAGTGTATTGACCAATATCCTAGAGTGAGCCCTTCATTTCAGTGAGGACATGAATGCAATTAATTAAATTAATTTGGGGGTCAATGTTGTTTCATTCTTTACTTTTATTGTGTTTCTCCTCTCCAATTTATTTTGGGAGAGAATTTTTTCATTGCTTGGAGGGAATTTTGCTGCAGGTCCTAGGAGGGTGTCACCTTCCTTCCCCTTTACCCCCCCATTTCCCCCTCAGATTCTGTGTTTGTTTAATGAACCATTAAATTCCCAGAAGCAAGAATGCTAAAACCAAAAGTATCTTTCCCAATAGCCTGGAATGAGCCCTTTATTTCAGTGAGGACATTAATGCAAAGAAATGTGATTTTTTTTGCCTGAGATCTCACAGCTATTTAACAGCAGTGCTGGGGCAGGCAAGCCTGGAGAACTTTTCTACAGCAGCAGTAAAGAATTTGCTGAAAAGTGGGTAAGTCGTTTATCCTCAGTAGACCACATATTGCAGCTTTGTAAAATCAACCCCCATGTGGTAGAGAAGACTGAAACCAGCTTCCAACCCTCTCCTTGTAGGAATATTTAATGTTGGCTGTAACAACTTGGTTTGTTCTGTGCAGCATTACATTGAGTTTGCAGTTCACTGACAGCACTTAGCAGAAAGAGACCCTGGGTGTCATCTAGTACAAAGCTTCTTAAATTGCAGGTTGTAACCCCTCATGGGGTCAGGTAACTGAACATAGGGGTCAGTAAAATTAATATTCTGCCTGTAATTAATTTTGTAGATAAAAAGAAATTCATCTTATCTGTATGAACATTTTCTTTTTCAATGATGGTAAAATTCTAAATACAGGATATATATGTAATCAAAAATATATAAATTAGTTTTTAAATACTTTATTTTAAGATTTTCAATCATCCAATACTTGATTTGGGTATATATTTTAGATCCTTTTATACCTTGGGTCATGGAAAAATTCCTCAGCAAGAAGGGCTGTGAGAGGGAAAGGTTTAAGAAGTTTTGATTTAGTCTACCATTCTATTTTATAGATGGAAGTAGTGACCTTGAGAAATTGGGTGGTTTTCCCGAGGCCTTACATGGTGTTAGTGGTATGACTGGCCTTTGAAGGAAAAATCTTTCACTTCACATTCCGGTCTCCAGTTCCATTTGTAGTATAATGTGAAAGTTACAGCGTTAAAGGATATTAATTATTTCCTTGCATTTTCAATTCCCAGTTGTCTCCCCCTGTCCCTCTCAAATCCACATTAGAAAATGTCAACATTTGTGTGAAACTATACAATATATATTTCCATATATCAATTTTTTCTCTGCAGGTAGATAACATTTTTCTTCAGAAGACCTTCACTCTTAATTAAAATTTCCTGTAAGTCCAAAGAACTTAGCCATTAATATTTACCCTTCCACTAAATTTGGTGTAGCCGTATATATTTCCTTGGTTCTGCTCTTCATTCAGCAGGAGTTCCTTTAATTTTCCACATTTTAAAAAAATTAACCTGTTCATTATTTGTTCAGGCACAATGATATTCCATTACATTCCTATTGTGCAACTTAATCACCCCTAGCCCAATGGATGGGGCTCTTCCCAGGTGGCACCTTTGCCACCACAAAATGAGTTGCTGCAACTATTGTTGTATATATAGATCTTTTTCTTTCTTTAAAAAAAAATCTCCCTGTTGCTTGGACACTCCCATCAAGGGAAGGCTGAGAGATCCTGAAGCCCCTGTCCTCCTGCTTCTGTTACCCAAAGGACTGCTGCAGGTTTGTGCTGGATGTGGTCACCTATTGGCTGCCTTGGTTAGGGAGGTCGGGATTTCCTTTGCAGGAGCCTGGATTGTTCAGAGTTCTTCTGGTCCTATATTCCAATGAAGCAGACTTTACCTGAGGATTTTCTAAATTATCTTGGGGGTCAATGTTGTTTCATGCTTTACTTTTATTGGGTTTCCCCTCCCCAATTCATTTTGGGAGAGAATTTTTAAATTGCTTGGAGGGCATTTGCTGCAGATCTATGGAGGATGTCACTTGCCTTTTTCCCCTGCCATTTTCCCCTCAGACTCTGGGTTTCTTTAATGAACCATTAAAATCCCTGAAGCACGAATGCTAAAACCAGAAGAGTCTTTACCAATATCCTAGAGTGAGCCCTTCATTTCAGTGAGGACACGAATGCAAAGAAATGTGAATTTGTTTCCTGAAGTCTCACAGCTAATTAGCAACAGTGCTGTGGCAGGCAACCCTGGAGAACTCTTCTACAGCAGCAGTAAAGAATTTGCTGAAAAGTGGGTAAGTCATTTATCCCCAGTAGACCACATATTGCAACATTATAGTGTCTGAACCCAACTTCCAAACTCTCCTAGTAATTCTTAATGTTAGATGTAACAACTTGGTTTGTTCTGTGCAGTGTTCAGTATTCACTGAAACCCCTCAGCAGAAAGGAACCCTGGGAATCACCTAGTCCAAAAGGTCTTAAACTGTGGCTTTTAACTCCTCATGGTGTTAGGTAACTGAATATATATGGTTTAGGAAAATTAATATTCCAGCAGTATTTAATTCTGTAAGTAAAAATAAATACCTTTCCCGTGTATGAACATTTTCCGTTCCATAAATGATAGAATTATAAATATAGCAAATATATATATATATACATGTTTATATGATGTATAAATATATATGTATATTTATTTATAGGATATATATGTGATAAAACATATAAATATATTGTTAAAGATATTATTTTATGATTTACTATCAACAAATACTTGCCTTGGATATCAGTTTTAGATTCTTTTATACCTTGGGTCATGGAAAAATTCCTTAACAAAACGGGTTGTGAGAGGGAAAAGTTCAAGAAGCTTTGATTTAGTCTACCATTCTATTTTATAGATGGAAGTTGTGATCTTGAGAAATTGGGTGGTTTTCCAAAGGGCTGACATGGTGGTTAGTGGACTTGCCTTGGGAGGAAAAATCTTTCACTTCACATTCCAGTCTCCAGTTCCATTTGTAGTAGAATGTGGAAGTTACAACTTTAAAGAATATTCATTATTTCCTTTCATTTTCACTTCCCAGTTTTCTGCCCCTGTCTCTCCCAACCCCACAGTAGAAAATGTCAACATTGGTTAAATATATGTGAAACCATACAATATAAACTTCCATATATCAATTATTTTCTCTGCAGCTAGATAGCATTTTCCTTCAGAAGACCTTCACTCTTAATTAAAATTTCCTGTAAGTCCAAAGAACTTAGTCATTCATATTTACTCTTCCACTGATTTTGGTGTAGCCTTATATATTCCCTTGGTTCTGCTCGTCAGTCAGCATGAGTTCCTGTAATTTTCCACTTTTTTAAAAATTAACCTGTTCATTATTTGTTCAGGCCCAATGATATTCCATTATATTCCTATTCCACAACTTAATCACCCCTAGCCCAATGGATGCGATCCTCTCAGGTGGCAGCTGTTTGGCAGCACAAAATGAGTTGCTGCAACTATTGTTGTATATATAGGTTTTTTTCTTTCTTTAAAAAAAAATCTATCTGGTGTTTGGACAGTCCCATCAAGGAAAGGCTGAGAGATCCTGAAGCCCCAGTCCTCCTGCTTCTGTTACACAAAGGACTGCTGCAGGTTTGTGCTGGATGTTGTCACCTATTGGCTGCCTTGCTTAGGGAGGTCGGGATTTCCTTTGCAGGAGCCTGGATTGTTTAGGATTCTTCTGGTCCCCTCATTCCAATGAAGCAGACTTTACCTGAGGATTCTCTAAATTATCTTGGGGGTCAATGTTTTTTCATGCTTTACTTTTATTGGGTTTCCCCTCCCCAATTCATTTAGGACAGAATTTTTAAATTGCTTGGAGGGATTTTATTCCAGTTTTAGAAGGGTGTCACCTGCTTTTTCCCTCTGCCATTTTCCCCTGAGACTCTGGGTTTCTTTAATGAACAATTAAAATCCCAGAAACACAACTGCTAAAACCAGAAGTGTCTTTGCAATAGCCTAGATTGAGCCCTTTATTTCAGTGAAGCCATAAATGCAAAGAAAGGTGAATTTTTTGCCTGAGGTCTCACAGGTAATTAGCAGCAGTGCTGTGTCTGGCAACCCTGGAGAACTCTTCTACAGCAGCAGTAAAGAATTGGCTGAAACGTGGATAAGTCATTTATACTCAGTAGACCACATGTTGTAACTTTGTAATGTCTGAACCCAAGTTCCAACCCTCTCTTTCTAGAAATTATTAATGTTACATGTAATAACTTGGTTTGTTCTGTGCAGCATTACATTGAGCTTGTAGTTCACTGGAACCCCTTAGCAGAAAGGGATCCCGAGTGTTATCTAGTCCAAAGCTTCTTAAACTGCAGGTTGTAACCCCTATTGGGGTCAGGTAACTGGATATAGGGGTCATGAAAAATTAATATTCCACCAGTATTTAATTCTGTAGGTAAAAAATAAAAAATCCATCTCATGTGTATGAACATTTCCTTTTTCACAAATGACATAATTATACACACACACACACACACACACACACACACACACACACATTTATGCTATATAGGTCTTTTTCTTTCTTTTAAAAAAATCTCTCTGGTGTTTGGACACTCCCATCCAGGGTAGGCTGAAAGTTCCTGAAGCCCCCCTCCTCCTGCATTTTTTTACCCTCAGGCCGGTTGTGTGTTTGTGTCTCTCTGAAAGTAACTATACCTCTATGGAAATAACTGCCTCTGTGCAAGTAAACTGTTGTGCAAATAAGTGTACCTCTGTGCAAATAACCACCTCTGTGCAGATAATTATATCTGTATCAAAATAATGATCCCTGTGCAAAAAAGTGTATATCTCTGCAAATAAGTGTATCTCTCTGCAAATAAGTGTACCTGTGTGCAAATAACTACCTCTGCAAATCATGGTAACTCTGTTCAAATAAATGTACCTCTGTACATATAACTAACACTGTGTAAATAAGTATACATGAATGTAAAAAACATCTGTGGAAATATAGCTTTTTAAAAATAAATGTATCTGTGCTAAAATACATGTACCTATGTGGAAAAAGGTGTCATTATGTGTAAATGATTCTACCTCAGTGAAAATAACTATCTCCCTGCAAATAATGGTACCTCCCTGCAAATAATGGTACCTCCCTGCAATAATTGTACTTCTATATAATACATGTACCTCAGCGTAAATAACTGTACCTCAGTGTAAATAACTGTACCTCAGCGTAAATAACAGTATCTCTGTGCAAATAACTACCTCAATGCAAATAATTATACTTTTATGGAAATAACTAATTCTGTGCAAATAGGTGTACCTGTGAATAAATAAGTTCACCTCTATGCAAATACTTGCACATCTGTGTAAATAAGTGTACCTCTGTTCAAATAAGTTGGGCTCTGTGCAAATAACTACCTCTGACAAATAAGGCTACCTCTGTCCATATAATTATACCTGTATGGAAATATCTACCTCTGTGTAAAGATGTGTACCTCTTTACAAATAACTACCTCTGTGTAGATAATTATACCTCCATGGAAATAACAATCTCTGCAAATAAGTGTACCTCTGTGCAAATATCTACACCTGTGCAAATAAGGGTACCTCTTTTGAAACAAATGTACACTTGTACAAATTACCACTGTGCAAACAATTAGACATGTATGTAAATAACTACCTCTGTGGACATAAATATAGCTCTGTACAAATAAGTGTACCTCTGTGGGAAAATGTGTACCTCTGTGAAAGTAACTATACCTCTATGGAAATAACTACCTCTGAGAAAATAATTGTACCTCATTACAAATAACTCTACCTCCCTGCAAATAACCATACCTCTGTACAGATCAGTTTACCTCTGTGTAAAGAGTTGGACCTCTTTGCAAATAAATGTGCCTCTGTGTCAATAATTATACTTCTGTTCATATAACTACCTCTGTGCAAATAATTGTTACTGTATGAAAATAACTACTTTTGTGCAAATAAGTGTACATCTGTGTAAAAAAGTGTAACTCTGTGCAAATAACTATACCTCTATGGAACTAATTACATTTGTGCAAATAAGTGTACCTCTGTGTAAATAGTTGTACCTCTTTGCAAATAATTTTAACTTTATGGATCTATCTGTGTGCAATTAATTGTAGCACTGTGGAAATAATGTATACTTATATGATCTATAAATATAAATACAGATGGTTATATAAATTAGTTTATAGGATATATATGTGATATAAATATATAAATATGTTTTAAATACATTATTTTATGATTAACTATCAGTAAATACTTGATTTAGATATCTATTTTAGACAATTTTATAGCTTGGTTCATGGAAAAATTCCTCAGCAAAAAGGGCTGTGAGAGGGAAAAGTTTAAGAAGCTTTGATTTAGTCTACCATTCTATTTTATAGATGGAAGTTGTAATCTTGAGAAAATGGGTGGTTTAGGGTTAGTTGTTAAGGTACCCTTATTTGCACAGATGTAGTTATTGCATGGAGGTACACTTATTTGCACGGAGATCTTTACGTCCATGCAGGTAAAATTATCTGCACGGAGGTAGTTATTTGTAAAGAGGTACATATATTTACACAGAGGTAGTTATTTCCATACTGGTATAATTATTTGCACAGAGATACACTTATTTACACAGAGGCACACTTATTTCTCAAAGGTAGATATTTGCCCAGATGTACACTTATTTGAACAGATGTGCAAGTATTTGCACAGAGGTATACTGATTTAAACACAGGCACATGTATCTGCACAAAGGGGTCTAAACACAATATTAACCTTAAACCCCAACCCTAAACACCCAAAACAAATTAATGCAAATGTTGTATATATAGTTCTTTTTCTTTCTTTTAAATAAAAAATCTCTCTGGTGTTTGGACACTTTCATCAAGGGAAGGCTGAGAGATCCTGAAGCCCCCCTTCCTCCTGCTTCTGTTACCAATAGGACTGCTGCAGTTTTGTGCTGGATGTGTTCATGTATTGGCTGCCTTGGTTAAGGAGGGCAGGATTTCAGTTGTGGGAATCAGGATTGCTCAGGATTGTTCTGGTCCCTCATTCCAGTGAAGCAGACTTTACATGAGGATTTTCTAAATTAATTTGGGGGTCAATGTTGTTTCATTCTTTACTTTTATTGGGTTTCCCCTCTCCAATTTATTTTGGGAGAGAATTTTTTCATTGCTTGGAGGGAATTTTGCTTGGGAGGGTGTCACCTTCCTTCCCCTTTATCCTCCCATTTCTCCCTCAGATTCTGGGTTTGTTTAATGAAGCATTAAAATCCCAGAAGCAGGAATGCTAACACCAAAGATATCTCTCCCCATAGCCTGGAATGAGCTCTTTATTTCACTGAGGACATTAATGCAAAGAAATGTGAATTTTTTGCCTGAGATCTTACACCTATTTAACAGCATTTTTGGGGCAAGCAAGCCTGGAGAACTTTTCTACAGCAGCAGTAAAGAATTTGCTGAAAAGTGGGTAAGTCGTTTATCCTCAGTAGACCACATATTGCAGCTTTGTAAAATCAACCGCCATATGGTAGAGATGACTGAACCCAGCTTCCAACCCTCTCCTTGTAGGAATTCTTAATGTTGGATGTAACAACTTGATTTTTTTCTGTGCAGCATTATATTGAGTTTGCAGTTCACTGACAGCACTTAGCAGAAAGGGACCCTGGGTGTCATCTAGTACAAAGCTTCTTAAATTGCAGGTTGTAACCCCTCATGGGGTCAGGTAACTGAACATAGGGGTCAGTAAAATTAATATTCTGCCTGTATTTAATTGTGTAGATAAAAAGAAATTCATCTCATCTGTATGAACATTTTCTTTTTCAAGAATGGTAAAATTATAAATATAGGATATATATGTGATCAACAATATATAAATTTGTTTTTAAATACTTTATTTTAAGATTTTCAATCATCCAATACTTGATTTGGATATCTATTTTAGATCCTTTTTGTACCTTAGGTCATGGAAAAATTCCTCAGCAAGAAGGGCTGTGAGAGGGAAAAGTTCAAGAAGCTTTGATTTAGTCTACCATTCTATTTTATAGATGGAAGTTGTGATCTTGAGAAATTGGGTGGTTTTCCAAAGGGCTGACATGGTGGTTAGTGGACTTGCCTTGGGAGGAAAAATCTTTCACTTCACATTCCAGTCTCCAGTTCCATTTGTAGTAGAATGTGGAAGTTACAACGTTAAAGAATATTAATTATTTCCTTGCATTTTCAGTTCCCAGTTTTCTGCCCCTGTCTCTCCCACCCCCACAGTAGAAAATGTCAACATTGGTTAAATATATGTGAAACCATACAATATAAACTTCCATATATCAATGTTTTTCTCTGCAGTTAGATAGCATTTTCCTTCAGAAGACCTTCACTCTTAATTAAAATTTCCTGTGAGTCCAAGGAACTTAGCCATTCATATTTACTCTTTCACTAATTTTGGTGTAGTTGTATATATTCCCTTGGTTCTGCTCTTCAGTCAGCATGAGTTCCTGTAAGTTTACCATATTTGAAAAAAAAATAACTTGTTCATTATTTGTTTAGATACACTGATATTCCATTACATTCATATTCCACAACTTAATCACATCCTCCCAGGTGGCAGTTCTTTGCCACCATAAAATGAGTTGCTGTAACTATTGCTGCATATATAGATCTTTTTTCTTTCTTTTAAAAAAATCTATCTAGTGTTTGGACATTCCCATCAAGGGAAGGCTGAGAGATCCTGAAGCCCTGTCTTCCTGCTTCTGTTACCCAAAGGACTGCTGCAGGTTTGTGCTGGATGTGGTCACCTATTGGCTGCCTTGGTTAGGGAGGTTGGGATTTCCTTTGCAGGAGCCTGGATTGTTCAGGGTTCTTCTGGTCCTATATTCCAATGAAGCAGACTTTACCTGAGGATTTTCTAAATTTTCTTGGGGGTCAATGTTGTTTCATGCTTTACTTTTATTGGGTTTCCCATCCCCAATTCATTTTGGGAGAGAATTTTTAAATTGCTTGGAGGGCATTTTGCTGCAGGTCTAGGGAGGATGTCACTTGCCTTTTTCCCCTGCCATATTCCCCTCAAACTCTGGTTTTCTTTAATGAACCATTAAAATCCCTGAAGCACGAATGCTAAAACCAGAAGAGTCTTTACCAATATCCTAGAGTGAACCCTTCATTTCAGTGAGGACATGAATGCAAGGAAAGTGAATTTGTTTCCTGAATTCTCACAGCTAATCAGCAGCAGTGCTGTGGCAGGCAACCCTGGAGAACTCTTCTACAGAAGCAGTAAAGAATTTGCTGAAAAGTGGGTCTTTTATCCTCAGTAGACCAAATATTGCAACTTTATAATGTCTGAACCCAACTTCCAAAACTCTCCTAGTAATTCTTAATGTTATATGTAACAACTTGGTTTGTTCTGTGCAGAGCTATATTGAGTTTGTTATTCACTGAAACCCCTTAGCAGAAAGGGACCCTGGGTATCATCTAGTCCAAAGCATCTTAAACTGTGGCTTGTAACCCCTCATGGGGTCAGGTAACTGAATATATGGTTTAGGAAAATTAATACTTCACCAGTATTTAATTGTGTAAGTAAAAATAAATCCATCTCCCATGTACGAACATTTTGTTTTCCATAAATGATAGAATTATAAATATAGCAAATATATATACATGTTTATATGATGTATAAATAGATATGTAAATTTATTTATACGATATATATGTGATAAAACATATAAATATGTTTTTAAACACATTATTTTGTGATTTACTGTCAACAAATACTTGACTTGCATATCAATTTTAAATTCTTTTATACCTTGGGTCATGGAAAAATTCCTTAGCAAGAAGGGCTATGAGAGGGAAAAGTTCGAGAAGCTTTGATTTCATCTACCATTCTATTTTATAGATGGAAGTTGTGATCTTGAGAATTTGGGTGGTTTTCCAAAGGGCTTACATGGGGTTAGTGCTATGACTTGACTTTGAAGGAAAAATCTCTCACTTCACATTCCAGTCCCCAGTTCCATTTCCAGTAGAATATGTAAGTTACAACGTTAAAGAATATTAATTATTTCCTTGCATTTTCAGTTCCCAGTTGTCTGCCCCTGTCTCTCCCAACCCCACAGTAGAAAATGTCAACATTTGTTAAATATATGTGAATCCATACAATATATACTTCCATATATCAGTTTTTTTCTCTGCTGCTAGTTATCATTTTCCTTCAGTAGACCTTCAGGTATTTGAAATTTCCTGTAAGTCCAAAGAACTTAGCCATTGATATTTACTCTTCCACTGATTTTGGTGTAGCCGTATATATTCCCTTGGTTCTGCTCTTCAGTTAGCATGAGTTACTGTATTTTTCCACATTTTAAAAAATTAGCCTGTTCATTATTTGTTCAGGCACAATGATATTCCATTACATTCCTATTCCACAACTTAATCACACCTAGCCCAATGGATGCGATCCCCTCAGATGTCAGCTCTTTGCCACCACAAAATGAGTTGCTACAACTATTGTTGTATATAAAGGTCTTTTTCTTTCTTTTTAAAAAATCTATCTGGTTTTTGGACAGTCCCATCAAGGGAAGGGCGAGAGATCCTGAAGACCCCTTCTTCCTGCTTCTGTTACCCAAAGGATCGCTGCAGGTTTGTGCTGGATGTGGTCACCTATTGGCTGCCTTGGTTAGGGAGGGCAGGATTTCTGTTGCAGGCACCTGGATTGTTTAGGATTCTTCTGGTCTCTCTTTCCAGTGAAGTAGACTTTATCTGAGGATTTTCTAAATTATTTTGGGGGTCAATTTTTTTCACTCTTTACTTTTATTGGGTTTCCCCTCTCCAATTCATTTTGGGACAGAATTGTTTTATTGCTTGAAGGGAATTTTGCTGGAGGTCTTTGGAGGGTGTCACCTTACTTCCCCTCCCCCCCCCCCTGCCATTTTCCCCTCAGACTCTGGGGGAGTTAAAATCCCAGAAGCACAAGTGCTTAAACCAGAAGTGTCTTTACCAATACCCTCGAGTGAGCCCTTCATTTCAGTGAAGCCATAAATGCAAAGAAAGGTGAATTTTTTGCCTGAGGTCTCACAGGTAATTAGCAGCAGTGCTGTGACTGGCAACCCTGGAGAACTCTTCTACAGCAGCAGTAAAGAATTGGCTGAAACGTGGATAAGTCTTTTATCCTCAGTAGACCACATATTGTAACTTTCTAATGTCTGAACCCAAGTTCCAACCCTCTCCTTCTGGAAATTCTTAATGTTAGATGTAACAACTTGGTTTGTTCTGTGCTGCATTATATTGAGTTTACAATTCACTGAAAGCCTTAGCAGAAAGGGATCCCGAGTGTCATCTAGTCGAAAGCTTCTTAAAGTGCAGGTTGTAACCCCTAATGGGGTCAGGTAACTGGATATAGGGGTCATGAAAAATTAATATTCCAACAGTATTTAATTCTATAGGTAAAAATAATCTGTGTCATGTGTATGAACATTACATTTTTCATAAATGATAAAATTATATGTATGATGTATAGGTCTTTTTCTTATTTTTTAAAAAAATCACTCTGGTGTTTGGACACTCCCATCTATAGTAGGCTGAGAGCTCCTGAAGCCCTCCTCTTTCTGCTTTTTTTACCCTAAGTCCTGGTGTGAGTCTGTGCTGGATGAGGTCAACTATTGGCCGACTCGTTCAGAGAGGGAGGAACTTCTGGTATAGGAGTCTGGATTGTTCTGGTCCCTCATTGCAATGAAGAAGTCTGTACCTAAGGGCTTTCTAAATTGTCTTGGGGGCAATGTTGTTTTACTCTTCCCTTTTATTTGCTTTTTCACTCTTCAATTCATTTTGAGAATTTTTTAAATTGTTTGGGGGAACATTTGCTGCAAGTCAGGGGATGGTATTGCCTGCCTTTCATTAGTGTACCTCAGTGCCCATAATCACATCTGTGCAAATAAGGGTATGTGCGTTCATAGAAATGTACCCCTGTACAAATAACTACCACTGTGTGAATAATTATATATGTATGTAAATAACAACATCTGTGGAAACATAGCTTGGTACAAATAAGTGTCCTTCAGTGGAAATAAGTGTATCTCTCTGCAAATAAGTGTACCTCTGTGGAAATAACTACATCTGTGCAAATAAGGTTACCTCTGTTGAAATAAATGTACACTTGTACAAATTACCAATGTGCTAACAATTTTATATGTATATAAATAACTGCCTCTGTGGACATAAATATAGCTCTGTACAAATAAGTGTACCTCTGCAGAAAAACTTGTACCTTTGTGAAAGTAACTATGCCTCTATGGAAATAACTACATCTGTGCAAATATTTTTACCTCAGGACAAATAACTCTACCTCTCTGCAAATATAAATAGTAGAACCACTTTGCAAATAAATGTGCCTCTGTCAATAATTATACCTCTGTGCAAATAACTATCTGTGTGCAAATAATTGTTATTGTATGAAAATAACTAGGTGTGTGCAAATAAGTGTATCTCTGTGTAACAAAGTGTACCTCTGTGCAAATAACTATACCTCTATGGAAATAACTGCCTCTGTGCAAGTAAGTATACTCCTGTGGAAATAAGTGTATATCTGTGCAAATAATTACCTCTGTGTAGATAATTATACCTGCATGGAAATAATGATCCCTCTGTAAAAAAGTGTTCTTCTTTGCAAATAAGTGTACCTCTGTGCATATAAGTGTACCTATCTGCAAATAAGTGTATCTCCCTGCAAATAAGTGCATCTCCCTGCAATAAAGAGCATCTCCCTGCAAATAAGGATACCTCTGTTCAAAAAGGGTACCTGTGTTCAAATTACTTCCACTGTGTAACACCTGTGGAAAAAAAGTATAGCTCTGAACAAATAAGTGTATCTGTTAAAATACATATACCTCTGTGTAATAACTGAACCTCTGTGTAAATAACAGTACCTCTGTGCAAATACTTGCACATCTGTGTAAATAAGCATACCTCTGTGCAAATAATTATACCTGAATGGATATAACTACTTCTGTGTAAAGATGTGTTCCTCTTTACAAATAACTATCTCTGTGCAGATAATTATACCTGAATGGAAATAACGTCTCTGTGCAAAAAGTATACCTCTATGCAAATAAATGTATCTCTCGGCAAATAAGTATACCTCTGTGCAAATAAGGTTACCTCTGTTGAAATAAATGTACACTTGTACAAATTACCACTCTGCAAACAATTATATATGTATGTAAATAACTACCTCTGTGCAAATATATTTACCTCAGGACAAATAACTCTACCTCTCAGCAAATAACCGGACCTCTGTACAGATCAGTTTACCTCTTTACAAATAAATGTACCTATGGGTAAATAGGTGTCCCTCTGTGTAAATATTAGTACCACTTTACAAATTATTGTGCCTCTGTGTCAATAATTATAGCTCTGTGCAAATAACTGTGTGCAAATAATTGTTATTGTATGAAAATAACTAGGTGTGTGCAAATAAGTGTACTTCTGTGTAACAAAGTGTACCTCTGTGCAAATAACTATACCTCCATGAAATAACTGCCTCTGTGCAAGTAAGTATACCCCTGTGGAAATAAGTGTACATCTGTGCAAATAATTACCTCTGTTTTGATAATTTTTACCTGCATGGAAATAACGATCCCTCTGCTAAAAAGTGTTCCTTGTTGCAAATAAGTGTGCCTCTGTGCAAATAATTGTCCTTCTTTGCATATAAGTGTACCTATCTGCAAATAAGTGAATCTCCCTGCAAATAAGGGCATCTCTTTTCAAATAAGGGTACCTCTGTTCAAAGTACTTCCAACCTGTAAAACCTGTGCAAAAAAGTATAGCTCCGTACAAATAAGTGTATCTGTGCTAAAATACATGTACCTCTGTGGAATGTGTCCCTCTGTGTAAATAATTGTACCTCAGGGCAAATAACTGTACCTGCCTGCAAATAACTGTACCTCTGTGTAAATAACAGTACCTCTGTACAAATACTTGCACATCTGTGTAAATAAGTGCATCTCTGTGCAAATAATTATACCTGTATGGATAGAACTACTTCTGTGTAAAGATGTGTACCTCTTTCCAAATAATTACCTCTTTGCAGATAATCATACCTGTATGGAAATAACGATCTCTGAGCAAAAATTATGCCTCTGAGCAAACAAGTGTATCTCTTTGTAAATAATTGTACCTCTGTGCCAATAACTACATCTGTGGAAATAAGGTTGCCTGTGTTGAAATGAATGTACACTTGTACAAATTACTACTGTGCAAACACTTATATATGTATGTAAAGAACTACCTCTTTGCAGATAATTATAACTGCATCGAAATAACGATCTCTCTCTCTCTGTCTCTCTCTCCCCTCATTCTCCTCCTTTTCCTCATTCTCTTTCTCTCACTCTAACTCTCACTTTTTCTGCCTCTTTCACACTATTTTTTTTTCAGTCAGTGTTTTTTAACCCCAATCTCTTTCTGATCTAGATTTTCACTCTGATTGTCTGTCTGATTCTCTCTCTCTCTCTGTCTCTCTCTCTGTCTCTCTCTGTCTCTCTCTCTCTGTCTCTCTCTCTCTGTCTCTCTCTCTCTGTCTCTCTCTCTGTCTCTCTCTCTCTCTCTGTCTCTCTCTCTCTCTGTCTCTCTCTCTGTCTCTCTCTCTCTCTGTCTCTATCTCTCTCTGTCTCTGTCTTTTTCTGTCTCTCTCTCTAGCTCTCTCTATATCTCTCATCTTATCCTCCTCCTTTTCCTCCTTCTCTTTCTCTCTCTCAATTTTTCTTCCTCTTTTAAACTATTTTTTACTCTCAGATTTTTTAAATCTCTAGTTCTTTCTGACCTCTGTTATCACTGTGATTCTAATTCTCTCTCTCTCTCTCCTCTCTCTCTCTCTCTCATCTCTCTCTCTCTCTCTCTCCTCTCTCTCTCATCTCTCTCTCTCATCTCTCTTCCTCTCTTTGTCTGTCTGTCTCACTCTCTCTGTCTGTTTCTTTCCTCTCATGCTCCTCCCTTTTACTCCTTCTCTTTCTTTCTCTCTCCCAATTTTTCTGCCTCTTTTAAACTATTTTTTCATTCTCAGATGGTTTTTTAATCTCTAGTTCTCTCTCTCTCTCTCTCTCTCTCTCTCTCTCTCTCTTCTCTCTCTCTCTCTCTCTCTCTCTCTCTCTCTCTCTCTCTCCTCTCTCTCCCCCCCCCCCGTCTCCCCGTCTCTCTCCTCTCTCCCCGTCTCTCCCCCTCTCTCCCCGTCTCTCCCCCTCTCTCCCCGTCTCTCCCCCCTCTCTCCCCGTCTCCCCCCTCTCTCCCCGTCTCCCCCCTCTCTCTCCCCGTCTCCCCCCTCTCTCCCCGTCTCTCCCCCCTCTCTCCCCGTCTCTCCCCCCCTCTCTCCCCGTCTCTCCCCCCCTCTCTCCCCCGTCTCTCCCCCCTCTCTCCCCGTCTCTCCCCCCTCTCTCCCCGTCTCTCCCCCCTCTCTCCCCGTCTCTCCCCCCTCTCTCCCCGTCTCTCCCCCCGTCTCTCCCCGTCTCTCCCCCCCGTCTCTCCCCCCGTCTCTCCCCCCTCTCCCCCCTCTCCCCCGTCTCTCCCCCCTCTCTCCCCCCTCTCTCCCCTCCTCTCTCCCCCCTCTCTCTCCCCCGTCTCTCCCCCCCTCTCTCCCCGTCTTTCCCCCCCTCTCCCCGTCTCTCCCCCCTCTCCCCCCTCGCTCCCCCCCCTCTCTCTCTCTCTCTGTTTGTTTCTCCCTCCTCTCATCCTCCGTCCCTTTTCCTCCTCTTTCTCTCTCTGTCACTTTTTCTTCCTCTTTTTATATTTTTCACTGTTTCCCAGTGTATTTTTTTTAAAATCTCTAGCTCTTTTCTCGTTTACTTTATCTCTGATTCTCTCTCTCTTCTCTCTCTCTCTGTCGCTCTCTTTCACTCTCTCCTCTCCACCTCTTCCTTTTCTCATTCTTCTCATTCTTTCTCTTTCTCTCTTTTTTTCTGCCTCTTTCTGATATTTTTTCAGTGTTTCTCACTGTGCTTTTTTATGTCTAGCTCTTTCTGGTTTACTTTGTCTCTTTGATTTGCTCTCGCTCTTGCTCTCGTTCTCTTTCACTCTCTCCTCTCCACCTCTTCCTTTTTCTCATTCTTCTCATTCTTCTCTTCTCTCTCTCTTTTTCTCTGCCTCTTTCTGATATTTTTTCAGTGTTTCTCACTGTGCTTATTTATGTCTAGCTCTTTCTGGTTTACTTAATCTCTTTGATTT